>NC_081568.1:5476252-5549056 GCF_022355385.1 Mustela nigripes
CTCTTTCTGCCTGCCTCTCTGCCTACTTGTGATCTCTGTCTGTCAAATAAATAAATAAAATCTTTAAAAAAAAAAAAAAACGAGTAACAACAATTGATAGTGTAAGGGGAAAATGTGTTTTTACAAAAGTCTTTATCTCCCCAACCATACCGAAGGAGCTGTCTGGGGTTCTCGGCGTGTTCATTCTTCAGGCTTACGTGTAGATGTTCAGAAGTCAGTTTTTAAAAAAAGATTTTATTTTTTCATTTTGAGAGAGAATGAGAGAGAGAGAGAGAGAGAGAGAGTGAGCACAAGCTAGGGGGAGGGGCAGAGGGAGAAGCAGGGTCCCCGCTGAGCAAGGAGCCTGATGCGGGGCTCAATTCCAGGCCTCTGGGATCTGACCTGAGCTGAGGGGAGATGCTTAACAGACTGAGCCACCCAAGTGCCCCTCCGATGTCATTTTAATATTATCCTTTTTAAAAAAAGATTTTGTTTATTTATTTGACACAGAGAGAAAGGGAGCACAAGCAGGGGGAGTGGCAGGCAGAGGCAGCGGCAGAGTGAGAAGCAGACTCCCTGCTGAGCAAGGAGCCCACATTGGGGCTCGATCATGGACCCTGGACCCTGAGATGAAGGCAGATGCTTAAGGGACTGAGCCACCCAGGCGCCCCTTAACCTTACCTTTTGAAATGTATGTTGCCAGTTCTTCGCAAAGCGCTTGAATGAAAGCATTCAGATATGTTTCTTATGCAGAGCAGTGACAGGAAAAAGTTTGGATTCACTAATGTTTTTCTGATATTGAACTTTATCATTTATTCTTTATTTTTAAAAATACATTAGCATTTTGTTCCTATTACCGTTTTTTGTTCGCATTGATTTTTTTAAAATTTATTGTTTATTTTCAGCGTAACAGTATTCATTATTTTTGCACCACACCCAGTGCTCCATGCAATCCGTGCCCTTTATAATACCCACCACCTGGTACCCCAACTTCCCACCCCCTGCCCCTTCAAACCCCTCAGATTGTTTCTCAGAGTCCATAGTCTCTCATGGTTCACCTCCCCTTCCAATTTCCCTCAACTCCCTCCTCCTCTCTAACACTCCTTGTCCTCCATGCTATTTGTTATGCTCCACAAATAAGTGAAACCATATGATAATTGACTCTCTCTGCTTGACTTATTTCACTCAGCATCATCTCTTCCAGTCCCGTCCATGTTGCTACAAAAGTTGAGTATTCATCCTTTCTGATGGAGGCATAATTCTCCATAGTGTATATGGACCACATCTTCCTTATCCATTCGTCCGTTGAAGGGCATCTTGGTTCTTTCCTCAGTTTGGCGACCGTGGCCATTGCTGCTATAAACATTGGGGTAAGATGGCCCTTCTTTTCACTACATCTGTATCTTTGGGGGAAATACTCAGTAGTGCAGTTGCAGGGTCATAGGGAAGCTCTATTTTTAATTTCTTGAAGAATTTCCTCACTGTTCTCCAAAGTGCCTGCACCAACTTGCATTCCCACCAACAGTGGAAGAGGGTTCCCCTTTCTCCACATCCCCTCCAACACATGTTGTTTCCTGTCTTGCTAATTTTGGCCATTCTAAATGGTGTAAGGTGATATCTCAATGTGGTTTTAATTTGAATCCCCCTGAGGGCTAGTGATGATGAACATTTTTTCATGTGTCTGACAGCCATTTGTTTGTCTTGATGGGAGAAGTGTCTGTTCATATCTTCTGCCCATTTTTTGATATGATTGTCTGTTTTGTGTGTACTGAGTTTGAGGAGTTCATTATAGATCCTGGATATCAACCTTTTGTCTATACTGTCATTTGCAAATATCTTCTCCCATTCCGTGGGTTGCCTCTTTGTTTTCTTGACTTTCCTTTGCTGTGAAGAAGCTTTTGATTTTGATGAAGTCCCAAAAGTTTATTTTGGCTTTTGTTTCCTTTGCCTTTGGAGACATATCTTGAAAGAAGTTGCTGTGGCTGATATCGAAGAGATTACTGCCTATGTTCTCCTCTAGGGTTCTGATGGATTCCTGTCTCACGTTGAGGCCTTTTATCCATTTTGAGTTTATCTTTGTGTACGGTGTAAGAGAATGGTCGAGTTTCGTTCTTCTACATATAGCTGTCCAGTTTTCCCAGCACCATTTATTGAAGAGACTTTTTTACACTGTATATTTTTTCCCATTTTTTCGAAGATTATTTGCCCATAGAGTTGAGGGTCCATATCTGGGCTCTCTACTCTGTTCCACTGGTCTGTGTGTCTGTTTTTATGCCAGTGCCATGCTGTCTTGGTGATCACAGCTTTGAGTAAAGCTTGAAATCAGGTAGTGTGATTCTCCCTGTTTTATTTTTGTTTTTCAACATTTCCTTAGCGATTCAAGGTCTCTTCTGATTCCATACAAATTTTTGGATTATTTGCTCCAGCTCTTTGAAAAATACCAGTGGAATTTTGATCGGAATGGCATTAAAAGTATATATTGCTCTAGGCAGTATAGACATTTTAACAATGTTTATTCTTCCGATCCAAGAGCATGGAATGGTCTTCTATCTTTTTGTGTCTTCTTCAATTTCTTTCATGAGTGTTCTGTAGTTCCTTGAGTACAGATCCTTTACCTCTTTGGTCAGGTTTATTCCCAGGTATCTTATGGTTCTTGGTGCTATAGTAAATGGAATCGATTCTCTAATTTCCCTTTCTGTATTTTCATTGTTAGTGTCTAAGAAAGCCACTGATTTCTGTACATTGACTTTGTATCCTGCCACGTTGCTGAATTGCTGAATGAGTTCTAGTAGTTTGGGGGTGGCTTCCAGACTCTTTCTATGAAGCCAGCATTACCCTGATCCCCAAACCAGGCAAAGACCCTACCAAAAAGGAGAATTTCAGACCAGTATCACTGATGAATATGGATGCTAAGATTCTCAACCAGATCCTAGCAAACAGGATCCAACAGCACATTAAAAAGATTATCCACCATGACCAGGGGGGATTCATCCCTGGGCTACAAGGATGGTTCAACATTCGCAAATCAATCAATGTGATAGAACAAATTAATATGAGAAGAGAGAAGAACCACATGGTCCTCTCAATTGATGCAGAAAAATCATTTTACAAAATCCAGCATCCATTCCTGATTAAAACGCTTCAAAGTATAGGGATAGAGGGAACATTCCTGAACTTCATCAAAACCATCTATGAAAGACCCACAGCAAATATCATCCTCATTGGGAAAAAGCGCACAGCCTTCCCGTTGAGATCAGGAACACGACAAGGATGCCCACTCTCACCACTCTTGTTCAACATAGTATTAGAAGTCAGAGCAACAGCAATCAGACAACAGAGAGTAATAAAAGGTATCCAAATTGGCAATGAAGAAGTCAAACTCTCTCTCTTTGCAGATGACATGATTCTATATATGTTCGCATTGATTTTTAACAGTTCCTAGGGAAAGGTCAAAATTGAGACTAAACATGGCCTTAAAACACATGCTGGGGCTCCTTCTGATGTTCGATACTATGTAATCATTCTCTTTCCCCTTCTGAATGAATTGTAACAGGCCCACCCAAAGTTAAAATATAAATTTTTCAGATGTAAAGGCAAATAGTAAGTATCTCTTTTGGCAGAACTATTAGAGTGTCTTAAGAATCCAATGTGCAGACTTCTGTATCTTTCCATGTGGAAACGCTCACATAATGGGGACCCGCCACATGTTCCAGCCAGGACATGTGTTCTGCGTTCGACAGCCAGCAAGACCGGGCCCCGTGCTGGGAACTCCTTCTGCTTTCGGAGGAAACTGTGCGAACTGTTGCCCTGACCTGATCCCCCTCACAGCCCACTTACGTCTTTGCTGTCTTTCTCCAGCCGCACTCAGGCACACAGCTTCCCAGAGTGCCCGCTTTGATGAGGTCTGTGCTGATTTCCATTCTCTGCGACGCCAGGCCTCATACCCGAGAATTTTGTGCTGCACATTTAACAATACATCTGTGTCCTATTTTCCCTGTACAGGAGTGAAATCCTGTCATTTTGTTTATACGGGCCTTGTACACTTCCCGTTAATTTCTGACTCTTTTATACACTTTAAAACTCTATGAATAAGTTTTTCATTTTTTGTAATTATACTTTTCAACGACTTATTCCTAGTATAGAAGGAAAACTCTCAATTTTGACATTCATAGCTTCTAACAGGCTGACTATAACCGAACACTTTTAAATAATCCTATTTTTTGTTCTGTTCTTTCCATGTGGATGATCATGTCTGTGATTAATGATAACTTGTAATTATATTGCAATTTCAGTATCTGTATCTTGTGTGTGTGTGTGTGTGTGTGTGTGTGTGTGTGTGTGTGTTTCAGTGAAGTTTAAACTCCTGGGAAGGTATTAACTAATGGGGTGGACATTCTTGTGTCTCTGATTTTAATGGATGAGCCGGTCCTGCTTACCTTCAGCGTGATCCTTGTGGCATTTTATTTACTGTGATAATTCATTGTTTAGGGCTCTTGTGCTCAATAGCTAAACAGAAAATTTGTCAGTCTTTTCTATTTCACTTAATGAGTTTTGATAAGTAATTCCTTTGGATCATTCCTATCCAGGACACACACACATTTACAGGCCTTTAAATAGCAGATAAACTGATGACACTGATGAAAACATGTTTCAAAATAACAAAGCCTGTAAGCTTTAAACCTAAAAACCCCAAGCTTTAAATTTTTGTAGAAAGGCTCCCTTTCCTTACCTTCTTAGTGTGTTCATGAACAGTCTTCTTTACCCAACCTGGAATCCATTGATAAGTCAGTAGGTTTGCTGTTCAGATTTTCCAGAACGGCCCTTAGGGAACAACATCAGATTATCCAGCTGAGAGAAAGCCTGAGCCATTCCCATCCAGTATGTTGCCTTTGACTTTGACCTTAAGGGCTTCCGTTCCGGCTTGTGGATCTCATCAGCTCACTCTGCGGTCCTGCAGACTGGTTTCAATGGATTATACCGACCTTCTAATCTTTCTTGACATTTTTGGGGACAGGTTTCACCTTTGATCTTGCCACATTTGAAATTTATTCATAACAATATGATCTGTGATATTTATTTTTTAAAAAGCAAAGTTAAAAGGAATTAGCAAATACTACCCCTTCAGTAGAAACCAGTATGCACGGGACAAACACTAAGGCAGGCCGGTCCCTGAATGTCCTGGGCCCTGGTGACAGAAATCAGTCGTGTTCTGCAGTTCTCCGGGCTCCAGAACTTAGAACATAGAACTTCCTAGAAGGTAAATAAAACATACAGCCTGTGGGGGCGATGTAGGAACTGGCCTGCCCCGCAGAAGAGAGCGCCAGCTTCGACCTCGGAGCACCCCTGCCTGGAGGGGAAGCTGCCTTCGCCTTCCAGCATCAGCGCGCCGCCCCACGCGGACCTGTTCCAGAGTCACAGGGAGTTTTGAAATCTCCTGTTTGATTCTTAAAATCAAAATGTGAAAACTACAGTCCTCCTGGTAGTATATTCATAGTGTCTAAATATATGGAGGCTCTTTGAAACCAGAAGTAAGAAGCAGAATGGCTCTTACGTAACTTCATCGAACCCAGGCGCTTTTCGCCACGTACCTGAGAGGCCGCACCTCCAAGCGGCGTGGAAAGGCCCACGCAGGGCCGTGGCCGGCGAGAGGACGGAGCTCTACAGCTTCTTGGGGGATTCCGAGCTGCCTTCGCGAGGGCCCCGCGGTCACTCCCGCATGACATGTGCAAACATACTGCACCGACCCCGCCCGTGTTCTAAGGTCTGCGGGACTGAGAGCCCTTGTTTTCTTCACTTCGCGTCTCCGCGGTGCGGTTCCCCACGTGTATGGGCAGTCGCCGTGGACGCGCCGAGGGGATGAGGGCACGGGGGCTGCCACGATGGATTTCGGCGAAGAGCCCTCTAGCTTTTGTCCTAAGTACCATCCCACGCACAGTCCTAGAGAAACAGGGTTTGCTTGTGTTTGAGATTGCACACTCAGACTGGGCACGGGCAAGGTGTGGCCCTATTCCTATTTGGTTTGAAAATGGATTTAATTAAATAGATTTTTTTTTAAAGGTTAATTCTAAAGAAGATAGTGTTTGTTACCATAGTTAAGATGTTCTTTCTTCCCTGAACTTGATAGCACTTAAAAAAATTTTTTTTTTAAGGACTTACACATTTATTTGAGAGGGAGAGAGAGAGAGAGAGAGAGAGAGAGAGAGAGAGAGAGCAGGGGAGGGGCACAGGGGGAGGGAGAGAAGGACTTTCCATCAGACTCTGAGCTCAGCGCAGAGCCTTATGCAGGGCCCAATCCCACAACCCGGAGATCACGACCTGAGCAGAAACCAAGAGTTGGACGCTTAACTTACTGAGCCCCTCCCAGGTGCCCCAGGACTTAACACTTTTTTTGCCCCCCAAAATATAGTTTAATATGGTTATCTGTTGATATAGTGCCATTTCTTCCTGAGCCAAGAACCACACTAGCAATGCAGCATAAAGACATATTTATGGACTAGGGAAAGGAGAAAATGGAGTGAAGACTCACTTCTTACAGTAATGGGGCAGGTATTATAGCAGCAGTAATATACCTAGAGAGAAATTCACGTGTAATTTAAGTGGAAACAATAGTGACAACACACCCGGAGCTTTCCAGCTTGCTCGGTGTGGTTTAGCTCCTCTCCCTATGTTAGCTCATGCGTTCTTCCTGGCCGCCCTGGGAGACACAGGGTGCCTGATTGGGCTAAGGCTCCCAGCAGGCAGGCGGTGGAGCTGGGAGTCCCCCGTCCATGGTGTGTTCTGAGTCTGTGGTCTTCCTGGTGGCACCGTGCTGTCTCCACAGATGTGAGTCACTCTCTGATCTTGAGCATTCTTTCTATGCTGGAGGGAATGGCTTTCCTGCACCGACCACATTCACTGAGCCATGATGCCTGGCGAGGGCAGGGCGGTGGGTTCCAAGAGAACGTGCGTACGTCACCTCATTGATCTCCACTCCCTGCGGCCACCCAACCAAACTCAAATAGCTCACTGCACACCAGCCCAGGGGAAACGGAAGGTTTCATTCTGCGATTGAAGATTTACAAAAACAAAGCCTAATGGTATGCAAGGCCTTTACCAACAGATATTCAATAAGCATCAACTAATATCACAAGTGATGGTGAATTCAGGAAAGTGCAATATTGAACACAGGTCTTTCTAAATGTTAGAGAGGGTGACTTTCCTAGCATCATTCCTACGCAAATCACCGCTTCATGTATCTTCACCCGGCTGACAAAGAGAAATGTTGGAGCTGTTGGAAGTGAATTTGCTCGTAATAAGGCCAGATGCTCAGAGACCAGAATGAACACCCCCACACACATACGCGTGCACACACACAGACACGCACGCACACACAGGTTGTGGTCACCCACGTGCCTGCAGGAGGGCTGACAAACTAGCTCACTCCTGGACCGAGAGAAGTGCCACCTTTCCTCTTGCCTGCTTCCTTTATGGCTGGGCTTTTGGCTTTCGGAAGTACACCGTGAGTTCAGTCAGTATTATTCAAGAGCCTTTCAAAGCTCACATAAATGACACACTGGGTGACTCATTAAAACGTTTATCAAAAGTGCTTTCAGTTTCTTTACAGAGCTAGAGAAATGCATGCAGAACGGAGGAGTTCCTTCAGACTTCTCGTTCTCACATGCTGAAATAGCTTCAGAACTTTTGGGCTCTTACCCGACCAATTCCGTGTGGCACCCACTTTATTTAATATCAACAGGGAAATGCAGGATGCCTGTGGAAAAACTATTTTTGAGCTGCTTATTTTCTCCAACATAAGTTTGCTTCTCAAGTTTTGAAAAGAGAAACTTCTTTTCCAAAAAATAAAAGTTAGGCTCACACAGTTGTTTGAGCTACCAAAAAATTAAAAAATAAATAAAAAGATTTCAGGATGATGGTCTGCCTTATTAGCACAGAGCTCAAGACACCTGGATCTATGTATAACGACACAGACCAGCATTGCCCCCATGTCTCTGCACACCTGAGTTTTCCAGAAAGCTCCCCACACAGCAGTCTTGGGCCCGAACGCTTTGGGGGATGGTTACAGAGCATCTGGCCACCTGTGGCAGCCCCCCACCCGCTGACCCTCCCCGGCTCGGCAACCCTGAGCCTTGAGGCACCCAGCTTCTCCCAAATGCATTGAACTGTGGAGACTTTTTCCGTGTAACATCTGTTAACACCCTCGTCTCGGAAACAGGCTCTGAGAAACCTAACTCCGCTTTCTCCACATAAGAGAAAAAATAAATCTAGAAAGTTCTGTGTTTCCAAAAAGGAGCATAAAGCACTCTGCAAGGGTTTTTCCCCGGAGTGAGGGAAGCATGTGCCAAGTGTGAAGGAGAATTCGGGGTCAGCAAAAAAGTAGGCTGAGGTGGGTGAGCGCCTTCTGAGGGCAGCTGTAAGAGGCAAGAGAGCTGGTCTATGAGCCACGGAGCACCGCAGACCCCACTGTCTTCTTTCTGAGTGGCTTCGCAGGAACGAGTCCCACTTCACAGACGTGACATCTGCAGCATCCGGGGCCTCTGTGTGTCTCGGGAAGGCCCAGATGGAGGGACCCGTCTCACTAGCCAGAGGCTAAGGGTCCCACTGTGAGACCACTGACCCCCTCAGTGACAAATGACAGGAACTGGTCACCGCATGACCTCATCTAATATTCTACAATTTTGCCAGTGAAGTTGCAAACTGTCAATATTTAGAAGTTTCCAAATATTATAATATTTTGGTCTTGGAAAAATACTAAGATGACTAAATCTGCAGTAACTTTTAATTATAGCTTCAGTATTCCAAGAACATGTTGATCAGCCTCAGTCATTTTTTTGCTGGATAAAATATATCTTTAAATGATTGTAGACTCATTAACAACTCTTTGACTTAAACAGCATTTGAATTTGTGGGGGCTTTTCCATCATGTGTCCATTTGTCAGCTCAGTGCTTTCTCCAAGGGTCCTGATGGTGTACAGATCAGGGATTATGTTTGTGAGCTTTCTTGCTGCAGCCTTTGATTTTAAAAGGTTTACTACTGTATTGTCTTTTGGTTAGTCAGTGGTTGTTGTTTCTGTTCCTCTGAATCAGTCTCTTAGAACAAACAGGATTGTCTCACAAAACTCTTCCCCGGACTCTGGTGTTAAGCTGACAAGTTTATCTGCAATGGATTTTGGCATTTCCCTAGGTTTTTTCCCTAACATGACTTTAATTGCCAAAGAAAAAGATGCTTTTTTTTTTTTTCTAGAGATTGTCTACCTCTTTATACACCATATTGTGTAAAATTGGAACTGCATGTCTTTGAAAGATGCGGGTTTGTTAACGAGTTTAATTCTTTATGCAGTGTCATAAATTTCTCTGGTGGTTCCTAATTCCTTCTTTACTCTTGGTTTTGTTGTGTTCCATTGTACAGAAAGAAGTAGTGAATATTTATGTGATTGTTTCATTTCTATATTTACTCAGTATACAGTTTCCCCTTCAGTGAGTACCTATCAAATGTAGTTCATTGAGTCGCCAGATGGCCGAAACCCAAAGGAAAATCTGATCTGGACCTGACTCTGAAACCCTGGGTGTGTACAATTTTTTAAATTTAAATTCAGTTAGCCAACGTATAGAACATCATTAGTTTCAGACGGAGAGTTCAGTAATTCATTGGGAGCACAGAATGCCCAGTGCCCTTTACATCACGTGCCCTCCGTAATGCCCATCCCCCAGTGCCCCCATCCCCCCACCGGCCTCCCCTCCAGCAGCCCTCAGGTTGTTTCCCAGACTTAAGAGTCTCTCATGGTTCGTCTCTCTCTCTGATTTCTTCCCATTCTGTTTTTCCCTCCCTTCCCCAACGATCCTCTGGGCTGTATTCTGTGTTCCACATTTTCAATAAAGGGGCAACTGCCTTTTTGTCCACCTTTCCCATTAGAATTCCTTTAAGAGAGAACAACATTCTAGATTTTAAGATTTGGGATCTGGGTTTTAACACAGTTTCACTCCTTGTCCACGTGGCATTTACAGTAGCGTGTGCTGGGGGCTCGGATCCTGGTGCACTTGCCAGTTCCAGTGCGCCTTCCTCACTCGCGCTCCCCCCGGGCCATGGCTGATTCCTCTCCCTGCCATTCTGGCAGCCTTACTTTCCACCCCATCCATAACCCAGCTCTGATCTGTGACAGGCCTGTCTCTCGGTCTCATGTGGTCTAATCACAGCATTGCTCATTGACCCTCCAATGAAAGAAACGGAGCCGAATTTAAAGGACCACACGTGGCATTATCCTTATGGCTGGTGCAGTAACCAGCGTGTCAAGAGCCCTTCCTTTTTCCTTTCTCAAGTCATTTTGTTCAAGTTATGGAAATGATGCCACCTGAGCACATGCTCTCCCTTCCAGAAGGGTTCTGTGGTTGCCGGTGGAATGCGCCTTTGGGAATGGAGACAGAGTCTAAGATCGTTGGTGTTGGTTGACCATGGTTGTTGCTACTGAGGGAGAGAATTTCCTACCAGAAACACCTTTGCAGGTGCTGCTGCTCCACCCGGGGTTCGTCCCTTCTTGGAAATGAAATAGGGGTCTTTTTTTTTTTTTTTTTAAGATTTTATTTGTTTATTTGACAGAGATCACAAGTAGGCAGAGAGGCCGGCAGAGAGAGAGAGAGAGAGGAGGAAGCAGGCTCTCTGCTGAGCAGAGAACCCGATGCGGGACCCGATCCGAGGACCCTGAGATCATGACCTGAGCCGAAGGCAGAGGCTTTAACCCACTGAGCCACCCAGGCTCCCCGAAATAGGGGTCTTTAGAGTCTCCTAATGAGATCAGAGAGTTCACCCACTCTCTTACCAGAAAAATTCATGATCTAGGTCAATGTCTTCTTCATTCTCTTCGACTTACAACTGTTCTAGCAAATGTGTTATTTTTTTCCAGCTGCGTGACTTCTGTGTGTATGTGTGTGTGAAGAATTCATTTTTCTTATTTTTTGGGCCACGATGTAACGGACCAGGATGAGACTAAGTTAACATCCGTAGACTTCCCATTGCACAAGTTAAACTGAGGCAATCAAACCTGCTGTGTCTGTTCACGGGTTGTTTGTCAGAATGGTGATGACAGCAGCCCTTCGGCTGTAATGGGTTATGAAAGTAGAAGCTCTTTTGCGTTGGGAGGCTGGCTCTTCTTGACAGCTTTGCTCAGAAGGCGGCACACATGGGCCACACAGTTGAGGCACAGAGTGGGAACAAGCCACCCCAGTTCCACCCAAGAGAGGGCTCGTTAAGGCCGAGGGTGGGTGGGGAAGGTTCTGGAGAAGAGGGCATTGCAGATCGGCGGGACTGAGGCAGCCACACACATCAGCAAGAAATCGGAGCGTGCAGACATGTTTGGGGACTCTACACCTCCTACAGGTGGTTGGACCTGGCTCGGGGCTGGGGGTGAGATCTTACAGATGGTACCTGTAAAGGGCTCGGGCCACAGCCTTGAAAACACAAACAGTCCATGACAGGCTGTGGCCTTCATTAGACGGGCACTACTCACTCATAGTTCTCCTTTCCTTGGTCACTAAACTGCTTAGAATAGTTGGTGTGGGAAGCTTGGTTTTTTTGTGTCCCATGTGTCTAACTTCCTGCCTGATTGTTCCACTGAACCTGCTGGCTCTCAGGGAGTTTTCTCTCCCAGGTGGCAAGCCCATAGTCAGAACGGTGACCTGCCCAGATTTAAGATGAAAACACAGATGGGTTGTCTGCCTTTGGAAAAGCAAAAAAGGTGAGCACTTACAACCCAGGCAAAGTTGTTGAGAATCAAATCACTTAATTTAGCGGTTTTAGGCCTCTATTCCCATAAGTACAGAAAAGTTCATTCTGGCTGGAAGATGAAGAATTTTCCATAGGCAAAGATTCGTAGACCCACTAATAATCTTGGAAGCATCAGGAGCCATGAATGTCTTCGAAGCCAGTCTCAGTGATGTTATCAAAGAGTTGAATTCAGGGGCTCCGTTAAGGTCATGCTGCCTTTTTATCCCTCGTGGATACAAACCATCTGGCTTCTGCTGGAATCGTTCATTTAAGCTTTTCCCTAAAGGTCACGTTCCAAACCAGATTGAATTTGTGATTCAGTGAGGCCGCGTCCACGATGTCGGCAGGCAGACATTTCTCAAGGACAAAATGAGAAACGTGGGTCGAAACTGGCTGGTCCTTGCCTTTTTGTCCTGAGTACCTGAACTGTGAGTCGAGCACCATCCTAAGAAACTTACATGGACGTGCTTCAATATCTTCGTGATCCGTAATTTTGTTGTAATAAATACAGTTTAATGTACAGTGTCTTTGCTGTAGCATTTGAGGTCAGTACGGCTGCATGGATTTCTCTGAGACTGGGAGGCAGAGTGGAGGCTCCCTCCTAATTCAGCGTGTCATAAGCAGGTGAATCGGAGCGCTGTCAGGTTTCAGACCTGGGTAGAAGCAGTGCAAGGTGAGCCCAAGTGAGGATGACAGAGAAATGCAGAAGAAAAAGAACAGACAACCAGCAAAAAGCTATACAAATTAAGGAAAAGCCAAGGCATTAGGAGGAAAAAAATCTTATGACCAAGAGTAGGAAGTAAAAACCACAAAAGGATATATAAATATTTTTAGTCTTCACACTATAGAATTTCACCTGCTCTTCTAGAATATGACTTCCTGGGAACTTTCCTTTACATTTCAATATATTGGACATAATTCAAATATTGTATTATTTCAGCTCAGTTTCAGGGAAATAGAACTGTAATGTTATTTCCTTTATGTCTGAAAATTGTGACTTCTGTCCTGGACTGCTGTAAATGTTCTTTTATTATTCAGCCCTTAGCTCTCTGTCTCACGGGGTCCCAGCAACACTTCCCTTGTCCACGCATGGCTTGTTGATTCTACCAGAAATATTCTTAGCTTATCTGTCATTAGAGATTTATTGTGAAAATCAGAAGCAATAATTTGGACATTATATACTGTATGAGTCAGTTCTTTTATAAAATCTAAAGCTTAGCTTTAGTGATTGCTTTGGAAAGTAAGTTTGCTCAGCATTTTCTTCACTATAATTAAAAAAATGACTTTTATTTTTAAATTGGTGGTTTATTAATAAAGAAGAATAACCCCCTCTTTTTTTAATTGATCTTCAAAATTTCTAGGAAACATGTGTATTGTGGGAGCTGTATAACCATAAGCCATAAGCCATTTGACCTATGGTCAGGTTGGTTTCCAGCTTATTCAAGAGCACATGATGTGAAGAAAAAAAAAAAATAGATTTCTTGCAATTAGTAAAAGTGAGCCTTACAAATAACCTTTTTAGGTATGTGTCCCCGGCAGTCTGTCTCTAACAGTCTACCCACGGAGGCTGTCCTGGAGCTTCTCCTGGGAACGAAGGCTCAGTGCCAGCCTCTGGACATGGGTGTCGGGAACAGAGAACATCAGAAGGGAGGTGAGACCTGGGAGAAGGTTCAGAGGAGATACCTTCTCAGAGATAAATTTAGGACGGTTCTCTTTTAGGTGACTTAGGTGGAAAAGAAAGCGGGACTTGGAGTATTTTTGACAAAAATTGTTTTTTTTTTTTTAAATGTGCAAGTATATTAGCAATTAGAAAAATAAAATGAACCGAAATCATAAATCTCATTTTGAAATAAAAACTAATAATGGTAGCTTAAACTTCAAATTAAAAAGTCATGCCTTGGGACACCCAGCTGGTTCAGATGGTAGAGTATGTGATTCTTGATCTTGGCATCAGAAGTTCAAGCCCCACGTTGGGTGTACTTAAAAAATAATAATAATAATGTCTTATTTAATTATAAAATCTCCATTTCAGTGGATGGCTCAGTCAGTTGAGAATCTGCCGTTGGCTCAGGTCATGATCCCAGACTCCGGCGATCAAACCCCACATGGGGGGGGGGTCTCTACTCAGCGGGGAGTCTGCTTCTCCCTCTCTCTCTGCCCCCGCCGCCCCACTTGGGCTAATGGTCTTTCTTAACTAAATAAATATATAAAATCTTTTTTTAAAAATCTCCACTTCATTCTACCTTATGTCATCTCTTTCTTTCCCAGGATTTCCTACATTACATTTATTTCAAAATCATTTACCTTTAGCTCTTGGAGGATGGTTGTATTAGCTGTTTTTAAAAGCCTTTGCTAATTCTCACATCTGTGACATGTCACAAGTAATCTCTGTTGGTTTTACTTTTACATGTGAGTTGAGATTTTCCAGAACCTTAACAGGCTGAGGAATTTTAGATTGATTCTTAGACATTTTGAGTATTATGTCATGGGATTCTCGGTCTTGTTTCAATCCTAAGGGGAACATTGATGGCTTGTTTTAGCAAGCAACTGACCCAGTTGGTTACAGGCTGCAGGTTTTAAAAATTTTGTGTAGCTTGTTCTCCTGTCCTAAGGATTGTATGAATCAGTGTTGAGGGGCTACTTATATGCCTCCTTTCTTCAAATTCATCTGGTTGAGTCCTAACCCCCAGTACCTCAATATGTGACTATGTTTTGGGGTAGGGTCTTCACAAAGATCATTAAGATTGAATGAGGTCATGTGTGTGGGGGGTTCATCCAGTAGGATGGGTACCCTTATATAATAAGAAAAGATTAGGGGACACACACACACAGGAAATGCCACGTGAGGGCTCCAGAAGAAGGAGGGCATCTACAAGCGAAAGGGAATGGCCTGAGAAGAAACCAGCCCTGCTGATACCTTGAGTTCAGACCTCCAGGCTCAAGAATCGAGAGAAACTAAACTTCTGTTACATAAGCCCCCGTCTGTCGTAGTTTTTATGACAGCCCAAGCAGACAAATACATTCAGAGTTGGTATTATTTTGTTCATGATTTGAAGAGTGAAACTTGTTTTTTTGAAAATCTACCTTATGAAATTAGTAACATGACATTAAATAGAAGAAAATAATTAACATGCAAACTCGTGTTCACATAAGGTACAAGAAAATGTTCAGTGTGTCTTCGGAGGAGGGCCTGTGGAGGGGGTGTCCTGAGGTTTGTGTTCACAGGAGTGACAGATAATCACCTCTTTTCCATATTGTAGGAGAAATGAATGAGTGACTCTAAAAAGAGAAGGACAAGGGGAAAGACTTGGAGATTTGACTGCATAACTTTTTAATTTCTTTCCATAAAAATGATCTATGCAAGAATAAAATGATATTTAAAAAAAAAACCTGGGAAAACCTTTGCAGCATCTGTGGGACCGAGTTGATTTTTTGAATAGATAGAGGAATTCTCAAGTGAATTAAAAAACTAGTAATAGGCCAGGGAGAGGGGATCGTAGGCTATGGATTTGGAGCAGCACGCACGCACGCACACACACACACGTGAGCACACACAATAGATGTGAATATCATTCACAGTGTTGAAATTAAAGCATCCTAAGCAAAGTAGAAAACCTGTCAAAGACATGTAAAACTTAGGTTAGTGAGAAGTTGTACAAAGGAGCCTCCTTCTATGCTATTTGCAACCTTTCAATAGATCCGGTATTTAGAGGGCAGTCTGTTAAAATACGGCAATGATTTTCTCTTGCAGAATGCCCTTTGACCTATCAGTGATGCTTGTCGTCATGTGTCCTAAGGAGATAAGATGAATGTGTGCAGAAATTTAGCTTCCAAGAATGTTTACCCCTGTATATTTTATAATGGTAAAAAGTAGAAAGAGGGAAGTGTCTGACAGTAAGGAATGGCTTAAGTAAATGTTGTTATATTCAAATAAAATTATACAAAGATTTAGAAGTAATGGAATGGGAAGTATTTTTTACATTATTATGTAAAAAAAGTTTCAAATTTATAGGGCTATTACTGTTCTATTTTTGTAAAGAAAAATGTTTACACGTGAACACAAACCAGTGGAATGATATACATCCAAATGCTGACGTGGATTATTTTGGATTATAGGTGATGTTTTGTTTTTCTGGATTGTCTTCCCCATGTTCTAAAATAAACATATAATGTTTTTTAAAACTCAACATAACTTACTTAAATATTAAGAAAGATATTCCAGAAGTAGTAGTGATAGGATTATTTTGATTTCACAGAGTTGGTGATGTAGGACTTAAAATGTGAAGTGTTTTTGCCTTCATTTTTCAGTACCATCTTGCTCTTATTTTGTTGATTTCACTGGAAATTATCTATCATTTTAAATAATCCTAAAATTTAGGTCTTCCAGAGTTTAACAGATAACTCTGTTGCTGTGCATACCCTTGACAAAGCCATTTATTTTATAGTTACTCTCGGAATGGGACTGACTTTTAATTACGAGTCAGTTAAGAAAATTAAATTTCAGCTGTATTTTTACAATCAAATATGTCCAGGGACCATTTTTACCAAAATAATTCTGTATAAAAGAACCCCCACAATCTACTCTATTACAAATAATCAAATCTATTGGAAAACAAAATTGTTATTTTTAAAATGACTTCTCCCTAAGACACCATTGTTGTGTATCAAGAATTAAGAAATACCAAGACTGTTTATGACAGAGAGAGAAAGGGTGTGTGTGTGTGTGTGTGTGTGTGTGTCTAACTGGCCAGTACAACTATCCTTTTGCTCTTGACTAAAGCAACAAGGAAGTATTGTTTCAGCTGAAATCTGTGAAACTGACTCTCCGGGTGTAGTGCTCTGGGCTTTAGGCATCTTTATCCAGAAGTCTGTGGGCCTGAGCATCCTTGGCCTGCCCTCCTCCAGCCCCCAGAGACACGGAGCCAAAAATGTTTTCTTTCTGGCTCACCGCTCTGCACACAGGCCCTCCCCAGGGGTGGACAGCAGTCAGAGAGCGGTCACGGGGCTGCCACAGATGGCTCTGTGCGAAGGCTGCAGCCTCCGTGGATGCCTCTTGGGGGAGGGGCGGTGGCTGGGGACCGGGCTCCTGTCACCCTCCAGAGGCTGTCCCGCGGGCGAGTGGGCAAAGCCAGGTCCGCTGATTACCCCTGGCAAGTGCCTGCCCTTCCTCCTCCCACATCTGCATTTCTGGGTTTGCACGTGGAGTCAGGACAGATGGCTTAGGTGAAACAGGGCTACAGAAAACAAGGAACCTTCTCATGGCACCTTGTGTAAGACTTGCGGTGCAGTCCAAGAATTTCAGAGGTTCTTGGATAAATAAAAGTAACACCGCCGAGTCTTGCAGGCTTGCTGTGTGCCAGACACGGCACAGAGTGGTATTATCCAGGGTGTTCCTTGATTTAAATGCACAGAACGGCAGTGTTCCTGTTCTACAGAGGATGAGAGTGAGACTTCGGTCGTTTAACTAACTTGCTAAAGGCCACACAGTGTGTAAATGACAGAAATCAAACCAATTTTTTCACACACACGCCCATCAACATCATGGTTAAGGGGTCCCTTACCTTGGGGGTCCATTCTAAGTATACCCCCAAATAGTAAACGGGTTTTGCTGAACAAGCACAGTACAGAGCCATCTGAAGCTGGCAGACTATTTTTAGGAAAATCTGTGTGCAGGTATGGTTTAACTGAATAGATTTATCTTCCCTGAAAATGCAAATTTTTAGTGTCACTGCATCTGTGTGTTTGTGTGTGTATGTGTGTGTGTGTGTGTCTGAAGAAGTTCCTTCATCTCAGGGGTGACCTCATTCCTTTCTTCATGAGTTGGTCCTGAAAATTATTCTTTGTCTCCTGAGTTTATGACAGATAGGGGTGCTGTCTTTCTATTTTTCCTGGACTAATAGTCTGGCCATTGGTCAGTCTCTGCCCCCCCGAGAAATGGGCTCCAGCGTGTTCCAGGGCGGCCAGGGTAAGGCAGTCTGAAGAGGTCACACCGTAGATAGAGCAAGACCTACAGGGTGAGAATATTGGTGCTACGTTAAAGTAAACCGAGCATTTCAGTTGTAATTTCCTATCGGATACCTGACCAAAGAATGCAAGATAGTCTCTAAAGCAATTGTGTGAGGCTACTCTGTTCTGTAGAAGACACTGAACCAGATCCTGTATTTGGAATATTTTAATGCAGTTTTACCATCTACCAGATTTGCAGGTAACATACACACGTGTGATTTTGATGTGCATGTGGTTGGCACACGGGCTTTTTCTTTTCCTTTTTTTTTTTTTTAATTTTAGTTTTTCAGTGTTCTATGGTTCATTGTTCATGCACCACACCCAGTGCTCCATGCAATCCGTGCCCTCCTTAACACCCAGCACCAGGCTCACCCCCCTCCCCCGCAAAAAACCCTCAGTTTGTTTCTCAGAGTCCACAGTCTCTCACGGTTCGTCTCCCGCTCCGGTTTCCCCCAACTCACTTCTCCTCTCCATCTCCCCATGTCCCCTGTGTTATTCCTTATGCTCCACAAGTAAGTGAAACCATATGATAATTGACTCTCTCTGCTTGACTTATTTCACTCAGCATAATCTCTTCCAGTCCCGTCCATGTTGCTACAAAAGTTGGGTATTCATCCTTTCTGATGGAGGCATAATACTCCATAGTGCATATGGACCACATCTTCCTGATCCATTCGTCCGTTGAAGGGCATCTTGGTTCCTTCCACAGTTTGATGTTTGTGGCACACAGGCTTTCTCGAAAAGGAAGGGTGTCTGTGATTCGCACTCAAGGAGTGAAGTTGGGTGATGATGAAGGTGACACACTGGTTGGAGCTAGCAGCTGAGACGTGGCTCCGGTCATATCTGAAAGGCCCCCTGGAGAAACTTCTAGAAGGCTGCCTCTGTGTTATAAACACCCTCTAGGATAATGCTGATTGCTTCTTGACTACTTCCTTATAACTCTTAATATTAAGATAATCAACTACTCATAATTAATAAATTAAAACAAAATTTGGAAAATTTCTAGGACAAAATTTGCCTCTAGAACAGAAAGATAAGGGAGGCTTGGAGAAAATTTCCTAACTCCAGTGGACCAGAGACAAGGAAAGGGGTTAAAGGCACTTACATTTTGATTGTCAACAAGAGTAACAGGGAAGTCAAGTTCTGGAGCCCATCTGGAGAGGAAAGGGCAGGGGAGAGGCAGCTGGTCCTACTGGGCAGGAGGTCGGCCAGAGCGACCCATGGGTGTGTGTCTCTTGGTGGAAGCTTCCGGTGTTCTCGAAAAGCTGTGGTACTCTGTGTGCTCCCTCCAGCGACTGGGAAAAGCCCAACCAGCCTGCTCTGTACGTCTGTGACCCTGGACAGTTGATCCCGCACAGTATGTGGTGCTGGAGGATGCGGGGAACAAGGACCTTTCTGATGGGCACCACTTGCCTTTGGTTTCTCGGCGCCTGATGTACCTGAGAGCACGTGGAGGGTTTTCTGCAGAAGGAAGCCTTCTGAAGTGCTCGCTTGTGCACGGATCTGGTACCAGCGGTCACAGGGAAGAGAAGTCTGGGACAAGCCCCCGCGCCGTTGTATTTAGAAAGTTCTATAAATGGAGCATTGAGCACCCCCCCCCCCCCCCCGCCACCAAGCATAAACACTTAGCTCTTTCTTCTCGCCCTTTCCGTACGCTGGAATACTGTTCACATGCTCCGACCTGCTGCCGGGGTATTTTTAAAAAGAGAAATTCTTCTTTTCAGCAAGATTTTTATTTGTTTTTTCTTTTGGCCTTGTTGTTGTCTGGCTGTTTTTGCACTGAGTGTATAGTTTGTTTATTTGATTTCTCTTAAATAACTGAGTATTTGGGGATTGTGGGTTGGTCTGTTATTTTCGGAGGTTGCTTTTTCTCGGAGTCTATGGTGCGAGCTGTCTTTTTTTTTTTTTTAAGATTTTATTTATTTGTTTGAGAGAGAGGGAGCATAAGCAGGGGAGTGGCAGAGGCAGAGAGAGAAGCAGACTTCCCACTGAGCAGGGAGCCTGACAAAGGGCTCGATCCCAGGACCCTGAGATCATGACCTGAGCTGAAAGCAGACATTAACTGACCAAGCCTCAGTGAGCTGTGTTAATGCGGCAGCGGGACTCCCCTTCCCATCTGGGTTCACATTTGAGCAGGGAGCCGCCTCTGGCCTCCCCTCCTCCATGCCCTGAGCAGGGCAGAATTCCTTGAAAACACCCTGTGGAAGGCAGTACACAGCCAGCTTCTCTCGGTCTGTGTGTGGTCTTCCCTAGCGGACTAGCTGGGGTACAAAAACAGAGACCCTGGTAAGTAAGGACCCCTCGTGGGTCGCTCAGACACATTTCCTTTCAAGCAGGGAATGTTGTCATCTTTTACTCTAATATTACTTCCTTGGAATGAAGGGTAAGTCTTAGGAAACAGAGTTAACCTCTGGGGGTCAGTTGCTCCCATCTCTACAATGGGTCATGCAGTTTCACCTTCACTGATGGCTGAGTAGCTCCTCTCAGACTACTCACCCCCAGGATAACTCCACAAACTCTGCATAAAATGTGAACAAAAACTATCTGAAAACTCTGGTGAATGGCCGAGAAGAAGCAGAACATGCAGAGTCAGCGCTTGGATGGAAAGATCAGCCCATAGAGGAGTTTTCTCTTCTTCTGGATCTGGGATCTTGGGGGAAGCCTCGGTCAGCTCCAGCGGGAAGGGATGAACTCAGAAGATGTCTACGGTTTCCTGGACTGGGTCACCAGTAAGACAGTGCTGGGACCCGCTAGCCGCTGGCACAGGGGGAGAGAGCCTTCGAGGGAGAGCCCCCAGGGCTGATTGTGAACCCCACTTCTGAAAGAAGCAAGGACAAGACAGAAGCCTAGGATAGAGCAGAGCTGGCCGCCGCTGCCCCCTGTGGGCGTCTTGTCCTCGTGGGCATTGTGAGGGAGAGTTAGGGATGCTTCCTGTCATCTACAGCAGGCGCTCCAGTGCGACGCCAGGAGACATCACCAAGGAGCCACCGGATCCACTGAAATGGAATGAAAACAGAAACAAAAACAATTGACCCAAAGGAAAGCAGAGAGAGGAGGAGAAGAGGAACATGAAGCAGTTGGGAGAGACAGAAAACACCCAGTAACCGTGGCTCTAATCCAGCCTTGTTAATAACTGTGTTAAAACGAATGGACTATATGCAAAACCACAGTACGTATTGGAAAGTTGCCAAGAGAGTAGATCTTACGGTTCTCATCACAAGGAGCATTTTGTGGTAATTCTGGGGGGACGGATGGTAACAATTTATTGTGGTAATCCTCTTGCGATACACAAATACCAGTCGTTATGCTGTCCCCTCACCCTTACACAGGGCTGAACGTCGGTCGTGTTCCAGTTGTAAAAAACTGAAGTTGGCGGCGTACTGGTTAGGAGGGAGCCGAGGCTGTTGGTTCCCTCCACAGCTGCTCTTCCTTCCGCCATCCTGCTTGCTGCCGGGGTCCCCCTCCGGATCCAGATGAACTCAGACCCGCTCAAGACAATCCCAGGTTCCGTTTTCCCTTGCCAGGGGAGCAGGTTGGGAATTAGCCTAAGACCCAACCCAAGAACCCAAGGAAAACCCACAGAGGAGCTTTGTCCCTGGCACAACGGATGAGTGAAGGGATAATTGATTATTAATAGACACGATGCAGTACCCTCTTTGGAAGATAGTTTGGTGGTGTCTTATAAAGCAAAATATCGCCGTCTTATGAGACCCAGTAATTGTGCTCCTAGGTATTTATCCAAATGAGATTAAAAGAAAAAAACATATATCCACACAGAAACCTTCACACACATGTTCCTAGCACCTTTATGCATAATTGCTGGAAGTTGGAAGCAAACAGATGTCTTTCAACAACTGAATAGAAGAACAAGCTGTGGTCCGTCTGCACAGCGAACTCAGTGATACAAAGAGATGAGCTATCGAGTCATGAGAGGACATGGAGGAGACTTAAATTTAAAAAATAATAATAAACATAACCAAAAGGCATAGGGAAACCTTTCTAACAAGGATGGCTCAAGTTAGAATCAGTTGCCTCCTCAGGTACATGGAAACAAAAGCCACCAAATACACAAAGAGATTGAAATTACTGGAATAGGTAAAAAGCAAAACCCAGTACTAGACTATTGATAAGAGATGCACTTTAAATGGAGAGACAGGCTAAAGATACAAGGGTTTTGTGTGGGATATGCCATAGGGACAAGTGCCATAAGACCACAGTGGCTGCGTGACGATCTCATTCAAGACCCAGAGTTACCAGACGTCACAATCGGAGGTGCCTTCATTAGGAAGACAGAACAGCCTCAGACAAGGTCTATGCTTCAAATAACCAAGAATAGAACTGATAGCATGAAAAAGAGTAAGAGGCAAATCCCCTTTGACTGAATTGGTGATTATTAGGGGAAAAAATAACACCAATCTGACACAAGACATTGAAAGAAATGGAAATGGGAAAGAACACCTCTCGACTCATTCTATGAGGCCAGTATTACCTGGTTACCAAACTTAACACAGGCATTTGAGAGAAGGGACTGAGCCATCTTCCTAATGAATTTATATGCAAAACCCTTATTAAAATCTTAGCAAATCAAATCCACCAGTACGTACAAGGGACCACATTGGTTTTTCCCAAGAATGTAGAGTAGTTTAACATGTGGAAATTAATCAAGTTAGTCCACCATGTTTACAGAATGAAGGACAGACAGGAACAATGTCAGCATTGCAACAGATGGAAGAACATTCAGTAAAATTCAACACCCTTCTAGGACAGCAACTCAGTCGTTAGAAGAGAAGGAAACACTTTTAAAACAGTAAAGGACACATATGACACACACGCAGCCAACACCCTACACCATGACAAAATGTCAGATACTTTCCCTCTCAGATTTGGAACAAGGCTCTCCTGTTTAATATTTTACTGCAGGTCACGTGAGTGAAATGAGGGAAAAATAAATAAAAGGCATCAACATAGAAAGTAACAAGTGAAACCGTCTCTTTTCACAGAGGACCAATCATTTACACAGAAAATGCTCAGGAATTGAGTGAACAAGCCAGCATAAAAAGTTTGAGGGGCCTAAAGCCAATAAACAAAAATCAGTTGTATTTTTATATACTGTCAGGAAAAAGTTGAAAAATAAAAGTAAAAGTAGAATTCTGTTTATAGCTATGTAAGCAAACAAATATTTGGTAATACATTTAAGAAAAGACAAGGGATATCTCTACACTACATTTATGCAGTTGCTGAAACATGTTTTAAAAAACAACAATAAATTGGGGCATCTGGGTGGTTCGGTCGGCTAAGTGTCTGCCTTTGGCTCAGGTCATGATCTCAGGGTCCTGGGATCCAGCTCAGGGAGAGCTGCTTTTCCTTCTGTCCCTCCCTCGCCTATGCTCTCTGTCTCTTTCCCTTGCTCTCTTTCTCTTTCTCAAATAAATAAGTAACAATAAAAATAAACCCAAGTAAATGGAGCCATGTATTGTGCTCACGGGTTGGAAACCTCAGAATTTTCTCAAGATTGCCATATCGAAATAATCAGTTCCAATGATAAAACCAAAAGGGTTTTTTGTAGAACTTTGTAAAGCAATTATAAAATTTACATTGAACTGCCAAGGACTTAGGATAGTCAAAATTATCATATAAAGGTAGAGGAAAGTCAAGCTCCTCCCTTTGGTTGGCTTTTGTAGTCAAGAGAGCTAGTGTTGACGTGATAGTCAACCGGTGACCGGGCAAGGGGTCAGCACAGACAGTTCATAGTAGCCACCACTAATGCAGTCATTGGATTTTGGGCAGAGACGCCAAGGTAATCTCAAGGGTGAATGAACGTCTTCAAAATACTGTTGAAACAACAGAATGTACATGAAAGAAAAAAAAAGCAAAAACTAAAAACCTATATCTCTACCTTTCATCATAAAGAAATTAAATCTAACTGAATCATCTATCTGTAGCTAAATGTAAAAACCAAAGCTATAAAACTCCTAAATGAAATCATAAAACAATGTCTTTGTTGGGGCTGACGTAGATGATGGGCTTCTCATGCAGGGCACAGAAAGGAAGAACCTTAAGGGGATAGATTTTTCTCATCAAGAACACCGTTTAGAACATGAACCGGTGGGTCCCTGGGTGGCTCAGTTGGTTAGGCCTCTGCCTTCGGCTCAGGTCATGGTCCCGGAGTCCTGGGATCAAGCCCCGCATCGGACTCCCAGCTCAATGGGAAGTCTTCTTCTCCCTCTGACTTCCCCTCTCATGCTCTCTCACTCTGTCTCTCTCTGTCTCTCTTTCAAATAAATAAATAAAAGCTTAAAAAAAAAAAAAAAGAACATGAACCAGTAAGCCACAGATAGGGAAATGTATTTGCTAAGTGCAGGTCAAAAAAACCTTTATCCAGAATATACAAAGAACTCCTACAATTCAATAAGATGAAGAAGAACCCTGTCAAAAACGAGGCAGAGGATCTAAACAGACATTTCACAAGGGATGACTTACGAATGCCTCATAAGCCCATGAAGGGCCTCCAGTTTATTCATGAACAATTAAAACCATAATGAAATAACACTCGCAACCAAAATAGCTTAATTTTAAAGAATGACATCAGCAGTTATTGGTGAGATCGTCCAAGGTGTCTGGCACCTACTGTCTGCTTGCTGTCACATGTCTTCTCACTCTTGTTCTTCTGGAGTGAAAATACGTTATTCATTTCATTGTTTCCTGAACACACCTACCTTCCCTTCTCATCGCTGTAAGACAGAGCAATAAAGGTTAAGGCATGTTTCTAGATTAAGGAAGGAAATGCTGACTTATCCATCAGGGACTCTTAACTCCAGGAAACAAACTGAGGGGTGCTGGAGGGGAGGTGGGCAGAGAGAGGGGGTGACCAGTGATGGACATTATGGAGGGCACGTGAGGTGATGAGCACTGGGTGTTCTACGCAACTGATGAATTACTGAACACTACATCAAAAGCTAATGATGTACGATATGTCGCTAACTGAATTTAAATTTAAAAAATGAAAGGAAAATACCATCCTTGACTGTGTGTTAGACAAGAATAAGCTTGTCTCCAGACTGAGCCACCTTAGTTCATGTTTTTCTGTCTTGAGACTGATAGATGCGATTATGACTGTATTTGGAAGGAAAATAATTCACTGATTTCACTTTATTTTATTATTTCATTTTTGTGGCAAAACAGTATAGATTTGGACTAACCCATGACAAGGTGGCAGAGGCAGTTTAGAGGTCAAGAAAAAAGGAATTCCACTAAATCAGTGACATGGAAATTCAAACTAGAACTGTAGTTTTAAAAAAGCAGCCGGTGTTGAGGTCTTGGGTTCGTGCAGACCTGTCCTTCAGCTGTTCCTTTCACTCCTGGTACTTCACTGTCCTGCCTTCTGGCCCCCGGGTCTCCTCGGTGCAGGTGACATGTCTGCACCAGGCAGTTCTAAGTCTGTTCATGAATGCTGACAAATGTGACAGAAAGAAAATACGCACTTAATTAAATTTCATCACGTTGACTACCGGGCTGCCTTTCGGCGCAGGAGGAAAGTGATCAAATAAGCCCTTGACAGGGACCTTGGGCTCTGTGCTTCCCAGGGGGTGTGTTAAGGCGGCTCAGCGACCGTCTCTAATGTGCCCAGACATGTTTGAGATAATCCGTGTGTAAGACTGTCAGAGGAAGGCCTGCAGAGAGGTAGTCTTGTGGGTCTGCAGACTGTGGGCGGTGATCTGTTCACGCAACATGCATGAATGAAGAGTCATTTTGAAATGTGGGCAGAGGGGCAAGGGAAGGTACACATGATGTGAGCGCGTACCTGATGGGCACAGAGACTCTGTGTCTCTGCCTGTGTGCGCGTCCAAATTCATGTCCCTATCTGCCTCCATCTGTCTGACTGTCTGTCTGTCTGCAGAGGGGGCGATGATGGATGGAGGGATGGTTGGATGGATGGATGGGTGGGTGACAGATCATCAGATGGAGGGATGGGTAGCTACGTCCATACAGACATCGACATAGAAAGATACAGATGTGAACCCCAGGTTTTTAGGTGAAGAGTCTGGGGCTGTGATGTGAAGAGACACCCAGAATTAGACGATCCGTGACCGGGGCCGTAGGACCCACAGCCTGGCCTGCCAGGGCACAGAGCCCTCCCTTTCCGCTGCAGCACGGCATCACTCACATGGCGGCCTTCACCATCTCTTGGGACTCCGTTCACGTGCTCCAGGAAGCCCCCCGCTCGCCCAGCTTCCTGCCGCGGCCTGAGTCTTTGCTCACAGTGATGGCCCAGTAAATGGCAGGTCACGTGACCCGCGCAGCCCCGGGCACTGCGTCGAGTTTGATGTCTTCATGTGGCTCCTTCCCTACGCTGTTGCGAGGACGCGGGGTGTTTTCTTTTTAATTTAATCCTTCTCGTCTCAATTTTATTTTGTACTTCTATCCATATCAAAAACACTCGTGTTTCTTACAACTGTGATACATGGACATAGTGAAAAAAAAATAAGAGCTGAAGCAAAGGGAAATGAGATGTCCCCACCCTCCCCGCGTGTCCTTCTCCACTGTCCACTGTGAACGCGCTCCCAGCCCCTTCCAGACGGGCGGGCGCATCCCAGCATCCCGGTGCCTCGCTGACGAAAGCCTCGTGGGATGACTGCATGCAGAGGGCCTCTCCTCTCCAGTCAAGAACAGAAATGGAGTCAGCGTTCAGAAAGGTAACAGCCCGTCTGGACAAGTAAGGGAGAGAACTGAGAAAAAGAGCACATAAAAGGGACAGTGAGGAGGCTGTAAAACCACCCGGAGGAAGGGTAGGCGAGGAGTTCCCCTGCCCTGTCGCAAGGCCTGTGTCGCACCGCAGTGTTATTATGTTATTACGATGATACTAGTCAGTGCAGTTGACCACAGCAAAGGAGAAAACCTATACATACAAGAGAAAAAGTGGAATTTTAAATTATTCTTGTATATTCTCTATCATTGTGATTGCAAATAATGTGTTATTACCGGAAAAACCAAGAAAATCAAGAAAAGTGGTTAAGAACAATGCAAGAAGCTGGTAAGACTTTATTTTAGTAATATTCATATAGAAAACTAGAAAAGAAGAAGTGATTCTATTGGGGATCTTTTTAAATGTATGATTTTTCTGAATAAATTACTACAAAAAATTGAAGACGTATGGAAAAATGATTTTTTTTTTTTCCTGAGAGACATAAAAAGTCCAAGTAAGTAGGAAGTGGGGGCATATTTGGGTGGAAATACTAAATATCATATCAGTGTCAGCCCCTCCCAAGTTCTCCCCAGGTCATCGCTTGGCCTTCGTGCTTGCTGGGAGAGGCCAGCTTCTTGGCGTCTTTTCTTAGAGGGTCCTGGTTAAATCAGACCAGGACTCAGCCTTCTTGATGTCAGCCATTTCTATTTATCCCAAAGTCTCCATCTCCAAATACCATCGCACTGGGGTTAGGACGTCACCCTATGAATTAAGGGAAAGGTTCGCAAGCATTCAGTCCATAGCAGTAATTTGATTAAAGATCTATTTATTTTACTTGGAAAAAGTAAATAAATAATACCTAATAAAATTTGCTTTGTCAGTTAGGCGTTTAGAATCAATAGACAGATCAATGGAATATGACCATGGGCCAGACATTACTTATTTGTGGTCTGTGGGCCAAACTCTTCTTCTCTGTTATACTACAAAAGTGACCATAAATTATATGTAAACAAATTAACATGCTTTTTTTCAGTAAAACTTTATGTAGAATGAAATTGAAATTCATATAATTTTTCTGTCTCCCCAAAGATGTTACTGCTTACTTCTGTTTGGTTTTTTTTTCCAATCATTTAAAAATGAAAAAAAAAAAAAAAAGAATGATTCTTAGCTCAAGAGCTATTCAAAGGCAGACCGTAGACCTGATTTGACCTGTGACCCATTGTTTGCCAAGCCCCAGCAGAGAAAAAAGAACGAGGAAACATACTGTAAAACACATTAAGAATTAAACCGATGCAAAGGCGGCATTACCAGCTAGTGAAGAAGGTAAAGGTTATCCAGTAAATAGTGCGAGACCCGGGCTAGGCAACAGAGGGAAAGAAGCCATGGTGGACCTTCATCCAACCACCAAAACAAAGTCTAAATGAAGAGTTAAGTGAAAACAACAAAAAAACGATGTCATTAAAATTAAGGAAAATAGAAATGAGTATCTAATTTTGTAGTGAGAAATCCTACCTAAGCCTGCAGGACCTTCCTTGGGCCTTAAATTCTGCCCGGCCTTCCTGGGTCATCCCTTTCAGTTGTCCACCCTGAAGCTCGAGCATCTGAGAAATTCCATCTTACTCCTCCACGGGACTTCCAGAAGCTTCCATGCCAAGACATACATCGCGGCACTGCCAGGCGTTCCCAGCACTTGTGATCATTCTCACCTGGAGGAAGCACCCTCGAAGGCTTTCTCTCCCTGCATATGGGAAAACCATCAAGTAATGTTTGCACTGACTGGGCAAGGTTAAATGGGCTCTTTCTCATCTGGTTCCAAAAGTCCCATTGGCCGTGTAACGGTTCCCTCCTTCCCTGCGCTGTGGGCATCAGACACAGTTGGCTGCAGATTGTGTGCCTGGCATGGAGATGCGTGGCTGGGAAACTTAGACCCCATTGATGGAAATCAAAATCAAAGCTAACAGGACCTGTTGGAAATGAGGTAGAAGGGAATGAGTCCTTTTGGGGGGTCACGGTACTTAATCATGAAAGAAAACGATAGTGATGTAAAAAGAGGTGTAAAAAAGCTAAATTTGGGACTCTTGCAAAAAAAAATGATAGAATAGTAGAGATTATTAATTGATAGTGGAAGTGTTTTCGTTCTGCAATTTAATTTCCTTTTCTCAGATAATGATAGCAGCTCTTTCTGATACATGTACCAGAGAGGATAAATTCAAGGCAAAGCTGCAAAATTAGGCTACATTTAAGCTTTGGCTATTGGTTTTTTGTTTGTTTCTTTGTTTGTTTGTTTGTTTTAAGATTTTACTCATTTATTTGACAAAGAGAAACAAAGCGAGAGAGCGAACACAAGCAGAGGGAGAGGGAGACGCAGGCTCCCGGCCGAGCAGAGAGCCCGATGTGGGGCTTGATCCCAGGACTCTGGGATCATGACCTGACCTGAAGGCAGACGCTCAACAACTGAGCCACCCAGGCATTAAGCATCTGACTCTTGGTTTCAGCTCAGGTCATGATCTCAGGCTCCTGGGGTTGAGACCCACATCAGGCTCCACATGGGATTCTCTCTCTCTGCCCCTTCCCCCTCAAATAAATCTTTAAAACAAATAGCTGTATAGTTCTGTAAGTCGTTCTTGAATTCTGTCTTCTCTTTATTCAAAGGCATATTCAAAAAATTGGGAATTTGGGGTTTGTTTGCCCTTGGGAAAGGAAGCAAGGTTTTTTCTCTGTATAAGTAGTGCAGTAGATTAAGACAGTATTGCCTGTCTTCTGTCATCAGAAAAGGCAAAATAATATGCAAAATTATTTGACAGGGCCATGGTACAGGTCAATGATACTGCCATACCAAAAGTCATGAATGTTATGGCGTGGACAAAGTCAGCCCGCAGGAACTTCCAGGATAAATGTGGTTATGTTGGGGCGCCTGGGTGGCTTCATTGGTTAAGTGTCTGCTGTTGTCTCAAGTCATGATCTCAGAGTTCTGGGATCGAGGCCCACGTTGGACTCTCTGCTCAGCTGAGAGTCTGCTTCTCCCTCTCCCTCTCCCTCTGTGTGCTGTCTCTCTAAGTAAATAAAATCTTAAAAAAAAAATACATGTCATTATATTAATATACGTGCAAAAGTCTGAGGTGTTTTTGCTTTGGGGCATTTTAAAAAGTTACTTTTATTTAATTGTTTTGGTTAATCCATCTCAGCGATGTCTGTGTGCAGTCCTGTCCGTAAGCCCTGTCTGCGACTTTTCCTGGATCGTCTCCGGTCTCAGTCTTGTTTAGAAAGATTTTCTCCGGCCCCAGGACTTTAGTTTTCCTAAATATTTGTGAATATGATTTTGTTTTTCATCCAAATATAATTCATCTGGAAATCATGTTTAAATATTATGACAATAGATTCTGGAAATGTCTGCCAAATGGAAGCTGGTATCTTTTGGATAAATTAAACATAAGATCCTAGATTAAAAAAAGAAAAAAAGGGTTTG
The DNA here is from genome assembly GCF_022355385.1 of Mustela nigripes. Lineage (NCBI taxonomy): Eukaryota > Metazoa > Chordata > Mammalia > Carnivora > Mustelidae > Mustela > Mustela nigripes. The sequence goes on from NC_081568.1 coordinate 5,506,142, forward strand.
TTATTAGTAATTGATAAGCTACTGGAAGAATAGGGCCAAAGAGCTGTCTCACAACCTATGCGAAAATAAAGCATAACCTCCTCCTGGAAGACAGAAGACAGAATCAGAAGAAAGGGGGTGGAGACCACTCTCTTGGGGTGGGCTTGGAGTCCCCCCGGTGCCCACTGATCCCTACTCACCTGGCGGATAACCTGTACTTCCAACCCACTGTCTGTCTCCTGGACCTAGAAAAAAAAAAAAAAAACCTATTGATGTTAACATTCTTGAAGAATTTAAAATCTTGGGAACTTCCAAAAAGAAAAAAAAAAAAAATGCTCTATGTAGTAAGTCAAATAGAAAAGAAGAACCCACTTACCTGTTTCTGAAAACATCTGTGGGGTCTGCGTGGGGATTGTGCACAGGCCAACAGATTGGTAAACTGAATAGAGGTTCCCAAAATAAATGCAAAACAGGGGAACATTCTGTAGCAGGAAGCCTTGGAATGAGGTAAATCTGAACCAAAAATCTGAGCTTCATCAGGGACCAGGCAACTTCAAGAAAATCCTACTTTATTTATGTAGAACAGTAAACACAGCAGCCTGCAAAGGCACCTCTATAAAATAGTAGCAAAATGTAGCTCATTTCCTTTAGAAAGGTGAACTTAATGAAAAAGAGGAAAAAAGAGCGTTCCTCCTGGTAGCTTACGATTTACCGTGTTAGGTAAGATAGAATGCGTAGCTTGAGGGCTTGTATTATTTACTTACATTTCCTAGTTGGGTGTTTTTGGCATCAAGCCTTTTCTATCTGGGAGATGATATGAAGGTTGATTTAGTTCATTCAGGGTAGACTGGGGGCCCAGAGCTGCGCCCAGAGCATCAGGGAGAGCCTTGGGAACAGCTGCGCAGTGTCCCTTCTGAATGAATCTCTGCACTCCTCTGTTAGGTCCCCGGGCAGCATTCATTTGGTCCCGCCTGTTACTCATACAATCAGAGTCTTGTTGTTCATGCGCAAGAGTCGATTTTATCAGCAGCGTCTACTTACTGTCCTTCTCATTACACGTGAGGCTGTGTTAACCAGGTCCAGATAGGACTAGGTTCTGGATGGGGGGAGGGTCGAGATATGATTGCATGGACCATGGATCTGACGTATGTAGAAGGGGCACCAAGTCCGAGAGTTGGCCGTGGTCTGCAAACCTCAAGGCAGAGGGATGCTGTGGGACAGAAGGGTACAGGGCATCCTGGCTTGCAGAAACCTGAGCTGCCTGCTGTCGGTGGAGAAATTCCTGAGTTTTATTTCTCTGGAGATGATGCAAACTTTGCATTAAAAACTATGAGGTCCATCAGTGAAATACGTGCTTGAGTGTCCAAAACATTCACTGAGAGGTATTAGGTTGACATTTTTTATTTAAAAGTGCCAAAATGAGACTTGGTTTTAGCCATAAAATACTATGACATATATTCCACAGAAAATGCTCTTCCTGTCAGCAGTTTCTCCCAAAACTTTTTTGGAATTCTACCAAAAGTTACCTTTTTTTATTCTAAAGATTTTAATTTATTTATCTGACAGAGATCACAGGGAGAGAGGCAGGCAGAGAGAGAGAGGGAGAAGCAGGCTCTCTGCTGAGCAGAGAGAGCCCAATGTGGGGCTCGATCCCAGGACCCTGAGATCATGAACTGAGCTGAAGGCAGAGGTTTAACCCACTGAGCCACCCAGGCGCCCCAAAAGTTACTTCTCATGTGTGAAAGTTTCCAGTATTGAGCACTTTAGAGTTCAGACCAAAGAAGTTTCTTACCTCATGAGCTCAGTGAATATTATATAAACTAGCTTATGAGCAGGGACTCTGACTCAAGAAAGTGAACTTGTCTTGTCAGGAGCTTTAATAAAGTCAGTTGCTGGCCTGACCTCATCTGCATGGAGAAGGCATGAGTTAGAGAGTATGGATTAGATGTCTGCGAACCCCTGTGAACATATTTGCATCTATGGACACATTTGCATCTCTCTCTTTCTCCATGGGACCCTGTGAGGATGGAGTGGAGGAGAGAGAGGCTCAGTAAAGAAGAGAGAACCTCTTCAAACTCACTCAAAAAGAAGAGAGGAGAATTGTTCTTCTTATGGAATACTGACTCAAACAAATGTACATCTCTTCCACGATATGCATTCAACATGGGTTCATTAATTACTCTCAGGCACTTTTTATAGAAACTGCGGAAAGCAGTGAACACAAATGACATTAACATTCTAGTAGGGGGAAGACAAGATGGAAAGCAAATATATTTATGTATATGACAGAGTGTGATAGCTGTGTGAAAAAAAACACAGCAGAAAAAGCCACTAGATTTTGATGGTGCTAGGGAAGGAGAAGGGAATCATTGTTATTTGGTTGGAATACGATGGTCATTTATCATTGATAACATAAAGTGAGTGAGATCTGTGTATATGGACATCTGGGTTAAGAGAGGTCTAGTGCAAGGAAACCAGGGTGCAGGAGCTGGGCACACAAGCCGTGGCATTGAAGAGACTTGGCCACACGTGGCTCGGGCAGCAACATTAAGGGCACTGACTTTTGCTGAGTTGATTTGAGAAGCCACCAGAGCACCATGAAGAAATGAATGTTGTGATCCAACTTTGATTCAGTCAGAGATGGTGGCTGTTGTGCTGACAGGAGATGGGCAGAGGGCAGAGCAGAGCCGTGAGACTGGTTTAGAGGGCACAGCTGGGACAGCAGGGGTGGTGGCTTGCTCTGGGCACCCACAGTAGAGGTTGTAGAGCTGGTCTATATGGGACGCCTGCTGGAGGTTGACCAGTCAAGATAGTTCATTATGTGAAGCATGGAGAACCAGAGGCAGCACATCAGGCTCCAAGGTTTGGGCACGTTGGGCAAACAGATGGGATCAAAGCAAGAGGAGAAACTCAAATGACATGAGGGAGAAACCTCCTGGGAGAGGAGCTTTGTGGAGGGAGGAGCCTCATGAGGGAGCAGCCTACTGGGGGAGGAGCCTCGTGGGGGAGAGTCCTCAAGCAAGAGGAGTCCTGGAGCCTTTCTCATTTTTATAGTGGTAATTAATATTTTGCTTCAGTGCCCTGCACTTCTCTTCTTTGTACTCTGCAGTCTGTAATTAATTTTTGACATAATTAAAAAGTTTATGCATCTCTTGCCCTTGTTCCCAGCCAGAATGTAAATTTGCATGGGGACATTTTTCTGTCTTTTCCTCATTAAAGTGTGCGATGCTCAAATGACCCAATGAGCGGAACGTCACTAGGAAGAGGGTATTTTCTATACTTGGGGAAGCTTCACCCCAGAAAATCTATTTGAAGTTATTAAAGCAAACAGTCCCCAGCTTTGATAAGAAGAGCTGGTCGCTGCACCTTCTTCCATCAACCCCATGAACCCTATCCAGCAGCAGGAAGAAAGACGATGTCTAAAGAGAAATGGAGTCTCCAGCCCAAGTTTCCAGAGCCTCCCTCTGGAAGCCAATTATGTGAGACACTGGTATAAAATTCTAAATTGGCTTGCCTTTTTGGCTTTTCCCTTTTAATCTGTTTTCTTTGTCCTTCAAGGCAAGATGGTTTGCAAGGGATCGTGGTTTTGTTTGTTATCTAATTATAATTGTCCCTTGATAAGGAGCTCAGTGCAGTGGATACCCAGATACCCACGAACCCCCAGGACAGGCTCTCCGAACGACAGCAGGGGTGACTGAAAAGAGGGGTCAGTCCTCGCTTTACCATGTTTATTCAGCAGCACATGCCTTATAAGCCATTTTCTTTGCTGATTCTCAAGCATTTATTACTTGAGAATGTATGTCCTAATATTTTAAGGAGTCATTTCCCGCATACACTGGTATTTATATTCTTTATGCTAATTTCCTGTGCTTCAGAAATACTTGAGAGCGTTGAAGTCGGCTTTTTCCAAACAGACACCAAGTGTTTACAGTCCCTGGCTTTGTAAGAGATGGTGTGAACCCTCAAGGAAAGAGCAATCTGTTATTCTCTTTTCTCCCACGGATCTTCTTGTGGGAGATGAAAATTCCTCTCTGCTGTTCGAAAACAAAAGGAGCCGTGTTTGGCACCTCCTGAGCTATGGATGTTTCTCAGGGACAAACAACCGAATTTTCAATGCTAGTCAAGGACAGAGACACACCAGAGTTTCACGTGACGATGTTTCCGAAATACTCCTTTCGCCTTTTTCTCAGAGCAGCTGACTGCACTCCCTCCGGAGGCCTTCCCCAGCCGGACGCCCTGGTGAGGGCCCAGCCTCCCCTGGGGGCTCGGGGCGAACCCCCTGGTTGCTGGCACCGGCTGGGCAGACAGCCCCCTTTGGCCATCCCTGTGTCTTGCACATATGGGGAAACGTGAGTGTGTGTGTGTGTGTGTGCGTGTATCCGTGTGTGCGCGTGTACTTGTGTGTGCATGTGTGCGTGTATGTGCGTGTGCGTGCGTGTGTGTACTCGCAGAACTTCTTAGTAGCTGTATCCTTCAGTCATCTATTCCTTTATTGATTGGAGAAAGCATGTATTTTCTCTCCTTGTCATCCTCTCGTGGTTGGGAAGCAACACCTCGAAGTTCCTTTGGAAGAAGTAGAAAGTAATCCTTTAAATGCCCGTTTCTCAGATGGATCACTGGAGGCACAAAATAACATCCCCGCCAGTGGGTACGTGGCCAGGATGACTCAATGCTCTGTTGTGTGACTTAGCCCCTGTCGAGGGGACACCTGAACTCAAGTCAGCCCAGAAGCCCACACTAGTAAATAGTGTCCTTCTTTTTCTCTTTTCTTTTACAGATTTTGTTTATTTATTTGACAGAGAGAGAGAGGTCACAAGTAGGCAGAGGGGCAGGCAGAGAGGGGGTGGGGGAAGCAGGCTCCCCGCCGATTGGAGAGTCCGATGCGGGGCTCGATCCCAGGATCCTGGGATCATGACCTGAGCTGAAGGTAGAGGCTTAACCCACTGAGCCACCCAGATGCCCCTAAATAGCTTCCTCCTGCCTGACATTCTGACTGGCAGTTCCTCCCGCGGACGACACGGTGTTTCCAGCAGGCGTCCGCGTCCGAGCTTAGTGAAACTGACCAAGGGAACTGTGTTCTTGTTCAAGAACAGGCGAACAAGGGGAAATCAAAAATGTTTTCCTAAAATGTCATTGTTTGTGTGATTTGCACATCCGTCCTCCTAGGCCCCCAGCGGCCGGGCTGAGTGCCCCCGCCCTCCCCACATGCTCAGCAGTAAGACGGGCAGCTCTGTAAACAGGCTGTGCCCGTGGGTCTGGCAGTGGCTGTGACTGCTGTGGTGGTGGTTGTGTTTAACTGGTATTCACTCAATTAAATGTTCCAGACCATGTAACATTACGGCTCCACTGAGCCCAGGAATCGGCATCTTCATTATTTTTCTAAAATCAGTCTCAGTTTGCTCCAAACTGGACGGTCGAGGTGGGCCATGTACAAACAGTAAACAAGTCTCCCCTGAGCAGGGAAAGCGAGGCAAATGACAAGCCAGTGAGGGGACAGCAGCTTCTGGAGCCGCTGTGAGCTCCTGTAAAAGCAAGCCCCCAAGATCTTTTCTCCAGTTGGAGTGCCACAGAGGCAGCCTCCAGAAATCTCAATTCATCTTGATTATTATTTTCTCTCTGAAGGGAAAGGAAACAGTAGGAGGCTTTTGCTATTTCCTCCTGTCCTTGATCCACGGCTCTTTCTGCCACATGCCCGAAGGCAAGGGAGAAAGAGGTAGGGCCAGGGTGAGGCTGTGGTTCGGGTGTGATTCAAAGCAGATGTGCAGGCCGCTTCTGGGGAAGGTAGGCAGAGCCCTCGTTGAGAAGCTGGTGCCCTCAGGCTGCGCTTACTCCAGGGTGAGGAGCTCACAGGTCATCAGCACTCAGAATCTTCAAGTCTGTGACCTCCTGCCTTCACCTCTTCCAGGCTGAGGCTGCTTTCCTCCAGGAGCAGTGGGACAGCAATGAAATATGCAATAGAAGCCTGGAGCTAGAAGAGACCATTCATTCATTCATTCATTCATTCATTCATTCATTCACACCCATTGGCTTATTCAGGGATCACGTACGGAGGTACGTGGTGGTGGTAGAAAAGTCGATTGATTCGGCCGTTGGAGGGTCATCACTAACTTGAAGGTGTTCATAAAGGAACCTTGCGGGGAAGCCAGAGCAGATGGACGTAAGTGAGGGAAGAGCATATCGTCAATGAACCGTCTCAGAGATCCCAGGATGGTTGGTGAAAAAGTGGCTTCTGTGCCAAGATCTCAGAGATGTGGGTTCACGCATCTGTGTGGGATGGATTCAAGGGACCCCCAAAAGCTTCTCCATGAAACTCGATGCACATTCAAGTTTGGGACTCACTTAGTTTTCAAGAAGGTTGATGGAAATCAAGAGGGGAGTGGAAATCAAGGCGGGTGGAAACTAGGGAGTCACGGATCTCTTTGGTGACAGAATCAACAGGAGGGTGCTGAAGAGATTGTGGCCACAGCAAGGCCCCAGAGGAGTCCTGGAGGAGGGTTTGCGTGAAGGCAGAGAGGCTGTCCTTGAACGAGAGGGACGGCTCCAGTTGGAAAGCTCTATAGTCATGGTGTGGGTGTAGAGCTAAGGGGTTAGGTATGGGGGGAGTGAAGGTGGCCTCAGTTTTCTCGGTGTAGTAAAGGGGACTGTCTTGACAACGTGAACATAAAGGCTGATGGGAAGGAGACTGAGAGAATGGCCGAGGTTGGCTTGGAGGAGACAGAAGCAGAAACGGAGCTGTGTGGACATGACGTCCTATTGTTGCCAAGATTGGAGACCATGCGTCAGTAGTGTTTCAATCTCAAATCCATGTGGAATCCTCTTGAATTGTGTGCCTGGCGTAGGGTGGATAGGATATGAGGCCATGAGTCCTGGGTTCCTGACTACAGGGCACAGCTGATGTGGTTGCAAGGGGACTAGAGAGGAGGAACTTCACATCATCTGTGGTGCGATCTGGCCGTTTACAGAAGGAAGCAGTGCCAGCAGCCAGGCTGACAGATGAGCAGGAACGGCAGGGGCTGGGAGTGAGGCACCTGCGATGGGTCAAGAGGAGGCTGTAGGAAGCTGGAAGGGAAGGCAGGACAGGCAGTGAGCTTGAGATGTCTGAGGTGGATTGGTTCATGTGATCAGAAATTTCAAAGTCATGGCCAAAATGATGGGGTGTGAAGGTCATTGGTCCGAGTTCATATGTCTAAGAATTGTTGATCAGTCATGGCCATGACTATTAAAATGTCTTAGTGTCTGAATAAAGTGGATTCTGTGGAAGCCTCTAGGCCAGACTCTGAAGGCTTCAGCATTGCAAACAGCTGGCCCCAGCCTACCTTTTCCAAAGTGAAGGATGGAGCCACATGGTCAAAGCTTTTGCGCAGAGCCCAAGGCCAAATGCCCCTTCACTGACCCACCAGCAACTTATCCAGTTTATTTTTCCTCTGACAGTGGTCTGTTAGGTCAATTTAGTATTTAGCCGTTAATAGTTCAATTTCACACTAATACCATGATGAATTTAAAAATGGGAAAATAGAGGTGGCTGGGTGGTTCTGTCAATGGGCATCCGAGTCTTGATCTCAGCTCGGGTCTTGATCTCCGTGTTGTGAGCTCAGGCCCCGTGTTGGGCTCCAGGCTGGGCGTGGAACCTACTTAAAAATGAAGAAGAAAGAACTGGGAATATAGGTGTGGAGGAGATTCAGAAAAGGCTTCCTGCACCCCCTCCCCCCACCTCCTGGTCTTCAGACACGTCAGCACCTGGAAGTCTCCGGTCAGAGGCATAGTCAGTCTGCACGCTAAGCTTCACATAGGATGAGGGCTTTTGCACAGACTTTGCCCCAGCCTCTTACCTTCAGCCATGCTTGTGTTTAAAACAAAGCCCCATAAAACAGGCTTAGTTTTGAGCTTGTTATTCTCACCAGCACTGCCTTCTGCTGAGAGAAAAGCATTCATTTAACAAACGAGCCCATCCGGGTGATTTCCCAGCAGAGAAAGCTCACATCCGTTGTCTTTGTCTCCTCCAGGCACTTTCTCTGCACTGTGTCTGCTCCAGGCCTCCCCTCCTTCCTCCCTTCCTTCCAAGGGTCTCCTGCTCCACTGCCCTCCCCTCTGTCCCCACCGCAAGACAGAGAGTGTGCATGTGTGTGTGAGTTCCCTGAGGCTGCTAAGACGTAGACTTGATCTGTTCTCGCACAGATCAGGAAGCTACAGGTTCAACATCCGGGGGTCAGTAGAGCCGTCTCCCCTCTGTTCTAGGGGAGAACCCTCCTCTCTCGTCCCCCAGCCTCTGCTGGCCGCTGTGTGTTTCTTGGCTGTGGTTCCATCCTTCCTCTCTCGGGGTCATCTCTACATGGCTTCTCCAGCATTTTTTTCTTCCCGCAGGGTCCTTTGTCATGGATCTAAGGCTCACCCTACTTTAGAAGGATGTCATCTCTGTAACCTAATTACACTGCAAGTCATTGAATAGGGGCGTAGCATTCAGCTCGCTACAGGCAAAAATGGTGCCTGGGCGAAATCTGGACGTTTTCCCTTTGTGAGCTTATTCTGCCTTCATAAGGTTAGAGTCCATTCCTGGAGGGAAAGAATGTATCTTCTGTGTCTGCTGTTGTCCCTTTATCCCTCAGGCTGGTACACTCGGGATGACTTCATGCTTGGCCCGATTTGCTCTTCTCAAAGCGTGGGCCCCCGTGTATGGAGGAGCCATATTCTGACCTCTTCATACTCAGCTCAAGACTCACCTGCAGGAGGTCTCCTTCGCCCGCTCCTGTACCCTGTCCAGTCTGTCTTTCTCACTCAAGTCTTTCTTGACATCATGGTTTCCAGAAAGAGGTTAATTTTTCTCAGATCAGTCTCAATTCCTTCTCTTATTGGTGTGCTAGACTATTTAGGGTACATTCCATACATAGCTTTCATGTGTGGTCCCAACTCATTCATTTGCTTTACACCAAACACACTCAGAAAACTACTCGTAACAGAAGCTTATGCCACAACACAGGGAAAGCTGTGTTTGCTAACTCAATCGGGCTGTCCCAACCCTATGAGTCAGCCTCACATTCGGCTGCAGAAAACACAAAATCAAACTAGGGAGGCTTGATCAAATGGAAATTTACTTGCCTCTAGTCAAAAGAAATCCAGAGGTGGAATGGCCACTGACCTTGGTCCAACAGATCAATGAAATCGGGATTGATGTTTCCAGAGTCCACTGGCCCTTCGCTCATGGTCATGTGGAGGTTGCTGCAGATCCAGCCATTTCATCTGCATTCAAAGCAAGTAGGAGTAGGAAACTGAACATTTCCCAAGAATTGTGTCTGTTCCTTTTTAGTGCGAAATTAAAAGCCAACACAGAGTCTTCCTTTTCCAAAGGTGATTCACATATACTCCCAGCTACATAGGAGCCTGCGGAAGCAAGTGTGTGCATGTCTGGCTTCTGTAGGTCCGCAGAGAGAGGGGCTGGGCAAGGAGTTGCCAAGCTGCTCCCTCCGAGTGCTCGCATAACCCGGCTGCCCTGGTTCTCACAGGTGCTCACCACAACATCTGGTGTTGCCATCTTGCCTGTTGCCAGGATTGGTAGGAATAGCTGTTACTTTCGTGGGCAGTAATGATCTCCAACGTACATAAATTGCCAAAGTGCAGTTTTTCCTTTAAGTGTGCAGGTGAATGCTGTGTGCAGTACGGAGCTCTGGCTGCCTCCACTGGCAGAAAGCCGCAGTGCAGTGATTTTGCAGTACTTGGTAAACCCAAGGAAGGCTGTTACTCAGGCTTGCATGTGCCATGTTTATGGGCGTGCCCACAGATGGGTCCTTACGGGGTGTTAGGACAACCTGTGGAGGAGAACATCATTTGTGATCCTGGAACGGCTCTTACTGTCGTGACATGACACAACATGACGGGCAATTTTCTCACAGTTCTCTCTTCTTGAGCCATTACCCAGCGGGCCTGAACCTGATGGTGAGACGCACAGCGGGATCAAGGACAGACCCAGAAAAAATGAAATCTGCTGGGCATACTCATGTGCTCGAGTCCATTCGTCAGTCGTCCGTGCAAAATTTAATACACGTGACTGTATTATTTATTTATATGGTTGAGTGAAGTTTAAAATGTTTTTATTTATGAAAGACAGAGTTTAACATTTAAATCTCAATGGGGGGGGGCACCTGGGTGGCTCAGTGGGTTAGAGCCTCTGCCTTTGGCTCAGGTCATGATCTCAGGGTCCTGAGATTGAGCCCCGCATCGGGCTCTCTGCTTAGCGGGGAGTCAGCTTCCCCCTCTCTCTCTGCCTGCCTCTCTGCCTACTTGTGATCTCTCTCTGTCAATTAAATAAATAAAATCTGTAAAATAAAATAAATCTCAATTTGGTCAATGACAATTTGGTTTTTTTTAAATTGTTTTTAAAGATTTCATCTATTTATTTAGAGCGAGAGAGCGCCTGCCCTTGGGAGTGGGGGAAGGGGAGGACAGGGAATCTCCAGCAGACTCCTCACCGAGCATAGAGCCGGACTGTCAGGGACACGATCCTGAGATCATGGTCTGAGCTGAAATCAAGAGTCAGACTCTTCGCCGACTGAGCCATCCTGGCGCTCATTGTTCATTTAAATACAACTTTTTTTTTTTTTAACCAAAGTTTCCTCGTACCAGCATTTTATTATTGAAGTGTAGTTGGCGTACATTGTTACATCGGCTTCAGTCATACAACGTATCGATTCGACACTTCTATGCATAACTCATCCATTCTGCACATTACCCAGCCTCCCTTCCCGTCTCCTCTCTGGCAACCGTCAGTTTGTTCTCTGTATTGAAGTGTCTGGTTTTTCCTTTGTTTGCTTCTCTTGTTTTTAGAGTCTCCCTGTACGTCCAATCACATGATGTTTGTCTTTGACTCATTCATTTCGTGCGATGCCCTCTTAATGCAAAGGGCAAGGTTGCGTATTTGTAGGCGATGAGGTGTAATCCCGCTTATGAATCCCAGCTTGATCAGCTTTGCTATCCAAACACCCTTAGACCTGGCATGCTGTCTTGGTCTCACAGAAGAACAAGAGAATGACGTAGAAGTTCAGAGTGCTGGTTTATTAACTGGTGTTAACATGATGATTTCTTTTTTCCACTTGTCTTAGAAATTAGTGAACGTTTGCTCTTTGCTTTCAAAATGAAGTTTAGGGGTGCGTGATGGCTAGGGGCTCTGTAATCCTGAAAGAGTGCATTTAAAAATATTCCTTCGGAAGTTCCAGGGAAGCCCATCCTCCTGAGAATATTTCTCTGAGGTCACAGTACCGGTGTATTGTCTTCCACCGCCTCCCCTCAGCCTTAGTTCAGCCGTTCCTGTGGGTCCTCGGCAACTCCATTTGTCTGCTCCCACATGAGTATCTGAGGTTGGCCTTGGCTCAGCTGGGGAGCCTCACTCCTCCCCTGCCCTCACCGCACAGCTCGGCCTCAGGGGGAATCCAGGCTCAGGCTCTCCTGCCTGGACCCTGGACCGCAGCCTCCATCTCCTCCTTCGATCAGCCCAGGGCCCTCCTACAGGAGCGGAAGGATGTCTTTCCTTTGGTCTAAATAATCACACCACACCTTACATTTTTAGTTTGAATAGCAAAGCCCACCTCCTCGGAGGAGGTAACGTGTCCTCATTACCATGAACCAGTATTCATTCCATCCTTGATGAAATATTCAGCTCCTCTCCCCCGAATTGTTTCTTTGTCTCGGCGGTATTCAAGGCTAGTCATGTTTCATGTCTGACATTCGTTTCTCCATTCCCAGTGCATAAGTCCAGGGAGATTTATGTTAAGAGAATAATAGCTTACTGACTCTCCAGGCGTGGGTCCTGAGCACATACATATCTTTTTAAACTGCCAGGCGACTGGAAGGCACAGCACATTTCAAGACCTTGCTGCTAGGAGCTCTTGTGCGGAAAGCACCTTGGTGAAGCCTTATCTTGCCTTTTCCATTCTTAAGCACAAATCAGAGGAGGTATTTGTATGGCGAGTAAAGTGCACTTTAAAATGCGAGTCTTCAGTTCCCTAAACAGAGCACAGTTTGCGTGTGAAATTTGCATTTGTATGTGATCATGATGTTTTCATTAGATTCATTGTAGCTATAAAAGATGGCAAAAGTCACTTGCAGAATTGGGCGTGATTTATGTGCAATGCAAAAAGGAAATATGCATAGATTAAGAAGGGTGTCTTTAAATCTGTGCCTGGTGGAGTCAGATAAATTGGTCTTAATTTGAAGAATGATGTCTCCCGGGGAAGCCTGTCTGAACAGGTAAAGTCTGTCCACCTGGGGGCTTTCTCTCCTGTGGGGAGTGGCCTTCAGTCTGGAGAGCTCCTGGGTGTAATCTTGTCAGTAAAGCATCCTGGGTGTAATCTTGTCAGTAAAGCACACTTCGCCAGCCAAACGTGGGAGACTGACTTGCTCTAACAAAAGTGAAAAATAATGATATGTAAGCCCAGGGAGTTAATGTGTTAATGTATCATGAGGAATACGACTGTCATAGATCAGATAGGTTGTGAAATTATCTCTTAACCATTTCTGTACCAAGAAGCCTCTTTATCCAGAGGCCACCCATGAGCACGGAGATACCACAAATGATGTTTCAGGCAAGGTTTCTTGACTCTTCTCCATTATTACTCTCCTAAAGAACCGTTTTAGACTTTTTTTTTCTAACCCCCCCATGAAATTTTAGAATATTGCATATTTATTTAAGTGAGGTAAGCGTGTCTGTGCATTATACATTCAAAAAGTAAATTTCTTGGGGCACCTGGCTGGCTCGGTCAGTTAAGTGTCTGACTGTTGATTTCCACGAGGGTCCTGATCTCAAGACTGTGAGATCGAGCCCCACATCAGGCCCTGCATTGGGCATGGAAACCGCTTAAGATTCTCTCGCTCCCTCTCCTGCCTTTCCTCCCTACCTCCATGCTCACTCACTCTCTCTCTCTCTCTAAAACAAAACAAAACAAAACAAAACAAAAAGATACTTTTTCTTGCTTTCCCCAAGAAGCCATGTTTTTGCCTGCTGGGGGAAGGATACAGCCCTGTTGAGAACTCATGGTTTAAGACAGGACTTCTGAAAGCCTTAAGTGGGCACGTCCGCTGGGGCGACGCGCCAGCCAGGTGAGCCAGGTGCGAGAAGCAGCTGACAAGATGCCGTCTGCTCTGGACAGCCCTGTTTTCATCAGGGACTGGACTTATTCTCTGCTTCCAGAATTAAAATCTTCACCACCTACTCACCCTGCCCTTTTTAACACACATCTTTTCTTTTGATGTTTTAGTTTCCCCAGCAGATCAGAGTCAAATCTGGCCAGCCTAGGAAGGTGTCATTCTCTTTCACGTGACAAAACACATGTCTGCATTTTTTTTCCCCCCAGGATAGCTTTGATAGGACCATTTGGGGTCCAAATTCTTCATGTGTATTCTTGATATCATTTGCATGGATTTCTTGCAGGGACATTAGCTGTATGCCAAAGCACAGTCCTGATATTAAGGATACCATCTTACAAAGCAGTTATGAAGTTTTATTTCCAAATATAAAAGGCAGAAAAAAGGAGCAGATTGATCTAAGGCCAAAAATCATATTTCAATGTAAGCTTCGTGAGGGCAAGCAGGGATTTTTGTCTTTGTTCTCAAAATTCCAGCCCCTTGAACAGTCCCCGGCACACGGTAGGCTGTCAGCAGCACCTGTTAAATGAGAGAACAGATTTTTACTCCATGTACAAATGAAGATCTCTCCGTTGTGAGGTAGTGGATCATGTGGATATGAGGGGTATGTTCATTCATTCGAAGAATGTTTCTCTGATGCACATCATGATAGACCCCTTAGGAATTACCCGATATATACATAAGGGCATAAAATACATGGGATCCTTGCCCTCCTGGAACACAGAGCAGAGCTGGAGAGGCAGGCAATAAGCAGATATTGCGTTTGGGGGCAAGGGATCTTGGAGGAGATGCCTGGGTGTAGTGCTGGTGAGGGACAGGCCCTCAGAGAACGTGCGGGGAGGAGCTGGCCTGGGAGAAGGAGCACGCGCCCTTGGAAGGAGGAGCAGGAAGGGGCTGTGTGAGACCCAGAGAGCTCTGCGAGCAACGGCCTCAGGCCTGGATGGAGCAGTGAGCACACCTGGATGGAGCAGTGAGCACACCTGGATGGAGCAGTGAGCACACCGGAGGACCCCAGAGGAGGGTGTGGGGCCCAGAGGGGAGTTGCAGGGTGGTGCCTGACCGGAAGCTGAAGGTGCTCTGGGGCAGGACCTAGATGGAGTTTCGGGCCAACGGTAAAATGGAAATACAGCCGTTCCAAGAGCAGCCTTCCGAGCCAGATCCCCACTGAGGTCTGGCTTGGGAATTGGTGTTGAGGAAGTCATGGACATGGATGACCTTGGGAGGGCGAAATCGGGGCCCACATGGCACCCTGGAGAGTGGAACATTGGGGTCAGAGCAGGGGAGTCCGTGGAACAGGGGGACCCTAGGGAGCGTGGAACCCAGGAAGCCACAGGAGGGGGGATTGTGGGCATCCTGGGCCGCCGATGGCGCCCAGGGGCTCAGAGGCCCTCCTCGGGAGTCACGGCAGGGAGTGAGGAGGGAACAGCAAGGGTCAGTGGCTTTGACCACCCTCGGCGTTATGCTGGGCTTACTGTCTTGTTTGAAACGGGAAATGGGGAGTCGGGGTTCAAAGTAGTGGAAAGAGCTCAAGTAGACACGCTTTTTTTTTAACGATTTTATGTATTTATTTGACAAAGAGAGCACAAATAGGCAGAGGGAGAAGCAGGTCCCCCGCTGAGCAGGGAGTCAGACAAGGGGCTCAATCCCAGGACTCTGGGATCCTGGCCTGAGCCAAAGGCAGACACTTAGTGACTTAATGACTGAGCCCCCAGGCGCCCCTCCAGTAGACAAGGCTTTAAGACTTGGGGCGCCTGGGTGGCTCAGTGGGTTAAGCCGCTGCCTTCGGCTCAGGTCATGATCTCAGGGTCCTGGGATCGAGTCCCGCATCGGGCTCTCTGCTCGGCGGGGAGCCTGCTTCCTCCTCTCTCTCTCTGCCTGCTTGTGATTTCTCTCTGTCAAATAAATAAATAAAATCTTTAAAAAAAAAAAAAAAAAAAAGACTTGGTCCCAAAGGAAAAATGAGAAACAATGAAGGAAGCAAAGAAAGCCTTGTGTGTGGTGAGGGGAGGCTACTTCGTGGTTAGGAGCAGCCTGGCTCGCTGTGGGGAAAAGTTCAGGAATGAACCAGAGCCCAGAATCCCCGTTGCTGGGTGGGGTCCAGGGTGATGGTCCAGGTCTGTGTGGTTCTCTTGAGCCTGGTGGTTAAAAACTGTTTCTCTTGCTGCTTGTGGAATTTGGTTGTCGAATTTCAGTTAAACAAAGCAATGTCTTAAATGCGTATTCTTACGGTCAAACTGTTCACCCATTTCGGTTCCCCTGCCGTGTGGTTCTGATGCTGGGCCTGTGTTTTGTTTTTTTTTCATTGGCGTCTTTCAGAGCAGTGCCCGCAGAAGTCCTTGAGCTTTGAGAAATGTGCCCCCCTCACAGGCACAGCAGGTTAATTTGTCTGATGGGAGGAAGGCAGCCATCAGGGCCACAGGACCCTGGGACGCTCCGTAAGGCCTGCCTCTCCTGCTTTCTCGTGTAAAGACCACTTCTCAGACTATTCTGTTTCTTGAACATTCAGTAAACTTTTGTGCTGCTCTATTTAATTTCATGCCCCAAATAATCTTGTTCAATTGTAAAGAAAGGCATTGCTGTTTTTCTAAAATAAACTGTGAGATAGTAAATATTGCTGTACTTGGTTAAGGTCTGATTTATTTGCGATACAAAATAAAGGGGAAATCATGACTTCTCAGCTAGGATTTCCACTCTTTATTTTGGTCCTTAAAAAAAAAATGAGTACCTCTGGACTAGTCATTGAATCATTTTACTCTTGACTTTTTAATGGACAGACTTATTTATGTAATGTGTCCACTGGAAGGTGGAAGTGAAGATTCTTAACTTTTTATACTTGTTCTTTGGAGTTCTGGTAGCCTTGGATGGATTTCCGTTTCCTGCCTGGCTTGCAGTACTTCTTCACACCATCAGGAAGCAAGTTAATTCATCCCAGAAATGCACTTAGACTTGGAAACACTAGCATTTTAAAATGTGATCGTGACAGTTCCAGATGAAGGTCGGGGCTTTCTCTCTTACTTTCCTCAAAGGCTGAAAAAGCGTGTGTGAAGCTCGCTGTTTGGAAACCATTGCAAATTATCATTTCCAGAGACTTTCCCCCTCTTTCTGGGTGAGACCCTGGCCTGTGGGTGGAATAGATCTTCGCTTCTCTCTGAGGAAGACAAGGGGGCTTGAGGAGGGAAGTACCTGCCATTGACAATGACACAAGGCTTTGTTCTTTTTTTTCTGCTATTCCCAGGGCATTTTGCCAACTTTGACCCCCAACTACCTCCCTCTTGTGTGGTTCTTGCATCCATGAATGTGGCATTCCGGGCCACAGTCTCCTTCTGCCCCTACGTCAGCCTCGACTCAGTCACAAAACTGACACATAGAACACTTTACCCCTCCAGGTTAAACCCACCAAGGTTCGCTCCTGTCAGCTGGATCTTCTAAAAAACCTGCACCATAATACCTTCAGGTTGGGCTTACTTAGGAGAAGCAAACCCCTTTGTATAAGCTGCCAACCAGTCTCCTAGATTTTTGGTCTAATCCAGTAGACCTTTTCAGAGTTTACGAAGGAGAAAACATTGCACGTGCCCCATCCTGATTATAGGAACACTTTCAATTCTGTCATGTTAATTACTTATTTTGTCAAAACTGTAGTTTATTAGGGATGTGGTTCTCCAAACTGTGTGCCAAGGCACCCAGGGGGGCACCTCATGATATTTCAAATTTTCAAAAATCCAAGAAGTCAAGACAGAACAGGAATTATGATTGTGGTGGTGCTGAATCAGAGTCCAGTGGCTGTGAAGGTTCACAGTGTTCCACGAACACGTTGGCTACTGAGGGCCCATCCTAAGTCCCTGGGTCTTTGAAGAATGAGACAAAAATATTATATTTTATTGTTATATATATGTCGTTGTCGTCCCCCAACAACTACTAAGTTGTTAGGTCACAATACGTAACTCTTCTGGACACGACTACTTCATACGCAATACTTTGCGGTATTTCCTTTGGCCTAGGAATGCTATGAAAAATTCACAAGACACTCTGAGCATTGTGAAATAGGGAAATTTGGGAACGTCTGCATTTGTGGTTTTAGTGGTTTAATTTTTTGCAGGAAAGTTTTGTAATAGTGTTGGAAGAAGTAGGCTCCATTTATCATAAGTCTTCCTTCAACCACAGGACCCTCTCTTGTCAAGACAGGTCGCCGTGAACACCCATGACGGCAGCACCCTCGGTTCCCCCAGAGCTCGGAGCTATAGCGGCAGCTCACCGTCCCGCTCGTGACAAGCTGGCTCTGTGTCTCCTGTGTTTGCTTGCTTTGTTGACTTCTCTTGGTTTGTTTTACTGCATTTATCCCAATGACATTGATTTCATGGGGAAGGGGTAAAACATTTGGTTGGTCATAAATGAATGCTAGATAACGCTGGTTGAATGAAGTGACGTAACGACTGTCTCATCTCCGTTCCTGTTAAACCATCACCAGCTGTGTGTGGCATTTCTGCAAAAGAATGACCAGCCCCAAATGTCTGAGGAATGCACGTTTTAACGTTTCAGTGGGTTCTCTGGTAATTTCTAAATAACCTGTCTTTAAAACTCAGCATCATGTTATTACGGACTGAATTGTGCCTCCCCTACCCCTAAAAAGTTAGTATGGTGAAGCCCCAACCTCCAGTACCTCCGAATGTGACTGCCTGTGGAGAGGGGGCATGTGTAGGTGATGAAGTTTTAAAAGGAGGCTATTTGGGGGGACTCTGGTGCAGGTGCCTGAAACCCTACAAGAAGAAGAGATTAGGGCCCACAGGGAGACACCAGGGCCATGTGGAGAGAAGATTGTGCAGGGACACAGCTGGAATGAAACACAAAGACCCTTTCTAAGCCGGGGAGAGGGCTCAGGCGAATCCAAACCTACCGATACTGGATCTGACTTCCGGCCTCCAGAACTATGGGAGCATTGATGTCTACTGTTTCCGCTCCCCCCCGCCCCCGTGATGTTTCGTCATGGCCAGACCACCACAGTTTCGCAAAGTCTGCTCTTCTGGATTATGGTCCTTGAATGCTGCCACCTGGGAAAATTGCTGGACTCTCGTGGTCATTTGGGAAAACAAAACATGCTTCTCAGTGATTTGGTCAAAACTAATGCATCGTCTCTGGGTGAAATTGACCAGAAATCAAGATCTCATGTCAACGTCATTAAAAATGCATCTTTGCAGCCTTACAGAACGCAGTGTTCAGGCCAGAATTGAATTTGGTGGGTTACAATTCCATTCATTCCAACACGATACTTAGTTTTAAAGACGGATCATTTAGAAATTACCGGAGAACCCACTGAAACGTTAAAACCTACATTCCTTAGACATTTGGAGCTGGTCATGCTCTTGCAGAAATGCCACGCACAGCTGGTGCTGGTTTAATATGCGCCGAGATGAGGCATTCATTACATCACTTCCTATAGAGTAGGGGAGAGCACGCCGGGGAGAGACTGTCTTTAAGTTCATATTGGCCTTTTATTCTGTTAAAAGAGAAGTTGCTGCCAGGCCTCCCCCCGCCATAATTGGTATCATTAAGGAAACATGTAAAGTTTAGTTTGGAAGAGGAAATTTTTTGTTTTCCTATTCACAAATGGTTCTGTTTATGCATCCAGGCAGTGACTTATCTTTTTTTTTTTTTTTTAATTACAGTGTGACTTTGTGGAACATTTTTTGCCCTTACTAAAAAGGGCATTCCAGTTCAAAAGTAGAGCTTCTGAATCACAGCACCCATTGTGTTTCTTCTGTATTTGGCGTCTCGTTTTTGCAGGAGTTTGCAATCTGTTGCCTTTCTGTGAACACGCTTGCTAATGTCACATTTAAATTCACAGCCAAGATTGGCCATGCCGTCCCTGGGTTGCCATGCCTCTTCCCTAACCAGTTGTCCCTCTGTTGTCACATTATATTTGCTATCTCTGTTTAGGTCTGTGTACCTTCATAAAGTGTCATCTTAGTCATAATCAGAGGATGCGTGATGTTTGGTCTATTTAATTTTAAGTCTGCCTCCTGTTGGGTAGGTTATAATGGGACAGAAACATGTCACAGGTCATCAGTGCAAAAATACCCCACGTACCCACAAAAGGCGGGCCTCCCCTCTGGGGCACCGTTTTCCTTGAAAGGAAATCTTTATCTCACATGTGCGCCATGAAACGCAGTGGCGTTTATATGAAATTATAATTTCATTATAATTTATATTATATTATATGAAATTATAATTTCATCTTGATCCAAGCCACACAGACTGAAGGGTCTGATAGCCTTGGTGATACTTGTTATTTGAATCTGATCACCTACCAATTTTTAAAATTTTAATGAGGGGTTATCAAATATGTCACCCGTAAAGTGGCAATGAATGAAGGGAATTCTGTATGGCGCTTAAAGGAAGCTAGATTTCATGGCTTCAGATTAATTAGAGGCTCTAAATTAGTGAAACTCTAAAGTGTACTAATTTTTTTTTTCACTTTTAAGTTCATGGAAATCACCAGAATGAAGCAAATTGTTGTATATTGCTTGGTGAAGATCCTTAGGAAAGCTGGTTTAAGATTAGTAAAATTTGAGATTTATTAGTATAGAATTACATATTTCTAAAGTTTTGAAAAGCACTAAGACATATCACTTAAAGTGCATTCTGTTGTGTGTGTGTCATTACATACGGGAGAGCAAGTTTGGTATGATTCCGAGACCTGTAATTAATAACCCTTTGGACTATCCAGGACCATTTGATCTCTTGAGTTTCTGAAATGAGCAGAGCGGAATCTCTTTGAGATAAATAACCCTCCGATTCTTTGGACTCGGCAAGGACCAAGGTGATAATAATTTCTGTGGGTTTTAGCTGAGATACAAAGTTCAGTTAATCATTGATTGGGTGATTAACAAAATGTCAGGTGTTATCATCCAAACATCACTGTACCAGCAGGCTGGGTGACAGGAGATAGTGCTGGAACCCGACAGAGACAAGCTTTGTCATCAGGTGCTCTTGAAATTGGAGCTGGAGCTCTGCTAACACCGCAGGGAGTGGGGAGAGAAATATCTGGTAGCCTTGCTCTGAAGAAATGGCCTGCAAAATTGGTCACAGTACAAAGGCTATGAGGGTCCCCACTTTGGATGCCAGAGAACTGTGCAATGTCAGTTATAGTGGTGGTGGTTCCCTCCTTCCCATATAATGTATTGGCTCGGTCTCCTTTCTTACCATGGTGGAGAGGAGCTGAGCCCCCAGTGCTGAGATTGCTCCATGGGTTTGAAGTCCAAGATAGACAAGAGAATAAACAGTGTGACAGTACCCTCCTCTGTGCAAAGGGGAGTGAGCTATCTGTCTTCGATGGTGGGAGGCTGGTTTAGTCTTTCCCCGCAGAGTTCAGAAAATTGGAAATTCTGTTTTGTCTCTTTTTTCTTATTCTCAACTATTCATCAAGGCATCCTTATCCCCATCCATTTCAAATCTGTAGACACTGAGCTCAGAAGTACACGTTTGGTTTTCTGCTTGGTTAAGTCAGCTTTCCCTTCTCGGGAAGCCGCATTCTCAGTGACTTGCATTATGGAAGGAACTTTCTACCAAGGTCTTGAGTATCTTCTAGGTTCATCTCTTCCTTGTGGCTTATGATGAGCTGATGGCTCACTTCTGAGATGAGCAAGTGTCTCAAATGTTTTATCTCCCTGTGATGCTGGACCTGAACCCCATCTACACATGAGATCTGTATCCTTCAACCCAAATGTGGCTGCAGAAACAACAGGCTGTGTGCTATTCAGAAAGACTTAATAGTAACAGATGTAATACAAAAGAGGGTAATGACAGGAAGAGTCACAACCAGCCCTACCGTCTGGTTTCAGTGGCCATTTCCATAGGACGTCACAGTGTGTCAGGTGGCCTCCTGATCTTCACTTCCAGTCTCAAACTCGAGCCCTGTAATGCCCATTGCTCAGGTGCTTGGGCTGCCTTGGTAGAACACCTCCGACTGGGACTCAGACTACACTAAGTGATTTCTCCATTTTGGAGGTGAGGGCATCCCAGATCAAGGTGCCTGACAAATCCACCCCTGGTAAGAGTTCTCCTGGCTTGTGGACGGCCCCTTCTCCCTGAGTCTTTACATAGTGGAGAGAGAGGGCTCTGGACTCTTCCTATCTTTGTGAAGATGCTAATCCCATCAGGGGAGCCACATCTTCATGACCTCACCTACACCCAAGTTTCTCCCATAAGCCCCACCTCCTGTGAAGGCTTCTACCTGTGAATTTTGGGGAGACACACACACATTAAGTCCAACAGACTTTGTTTCTGACTCCCCTTCTATTCATTTGGAAGGATTTTGAGTTAGAGAATTCTAACACATGTCTTAAGGATTGCTGGATGTTATTATCCAAACACAGTATTTCTAGTCTGCACTACATGATAAAAAGCAGAAACCCTCAGGCCCGGGCATACAGCAAATTTAATTCTTTGAACATCACAAGGAATGCCAAGGAGCTGGCGTTGGGTGTCTTCACAGCATGCTTGAGAGCTCCACGGATGGAAGTTCTACCCGATCGCTTTCTCTCCTGAGCAAGAGCATTGTTTTATTTAAGCCAAATTTGGTGCTTATGAGATGCGGCAAGCTTGCTGAATATTCATTTGCAGCTCTTTTCATAACGTTCTTGTATCTCTTTTATTTTCTTTTGACTTATAATTGGTGTTTTTGCATATTTATGATTTGCTCTGTCTTAAACCAATGACCTATTTCAAATGCTCTACCATTTTTCCTCCTCCAACCCCGTGCTCTTAATTCATGGGGAAACCATGTCCTTAAGTGATGCCGCTCCTCTCATTCCCAGGAGCCTGTCCTTGGCACGTGTGGACATCTGCCGTCCTGTGCGGGTGGTAGCGTACAGCCCCTACCCTCACATTCAGAGCAGGAAGTCTGAACTCTTCAAACTATAAGCTCTCAGAGTTGCACAGTTCCTGAGTGATCATCTAAGCCACATGGAAATCTCTCAATGCTAAAGGACAGTGAACTCACACACTTGAATGTTCTCCTCCCCAGTGAGATAACCCGCAGGTCCTTTGCGTTTGGTCACATGATCCGTTAGAAATCGCTCAACCTCTGTGTTACTTTCCTTTGAACAGACTCAGACACAGCAGCGTCAGGAGGTGAAAGCTCCGTGAATGGGTGGTCTCCAAAATGCAGTGACTTCAAGTAGCTTAAATGATCAAAGGGCTTTTATAGCACAAGATACAGATGCTCTCTAAAGGGAAGCAAACTATGAGCTTCCTACAGGATAGCACATCTCTTCCGAAATTCCCTAAACGTACCCCCCCTGTGCCCCAGCAGAGAGTCAGACCGTGCTGGGTGCACCTGCCTGACCGGTGTGGACTGGGCAGTGTGGGATGGAGCAGGAGTCATCCTGAGAGCCCCACCTGCCTGGGGACCGGCCCTCCCGTCTCTTCACTTTTTAGCCTGTTTCTTTGCCTACGAAATGAAATAATAAAACAAGTCCATGCTCCCGGCGGTTTTGTCTTCTGGGCTCTTGCAAGAATGGAAAAATGCAAGGCTTGCTTGGATCGCTCAGTTCCGAGGATCTCTGAGCAGCGTGGCCGGCGGACCCCACTTACATGGGGTGCGGGCGGGCAGCGGGGAGAGCCCGGGCCGAACGCTCTTGCCTCTCGCGCAGATCCCCGATACTTCAGGGCCTGGTTTGACTCTTCAGGGTAAACTTTTCACGGCTGTTTTCACCCTAAACAATTTGTTTTCTTCCAAGACATCCCGTGGGAGGCCGAGTTCCCTCTCCTGTTTTCTGGCAGATGCAAAAGTCGCTAAATGGAGCAATGAGATAAAAGAAGGCGTCACGACGGTTCGATGTTATAAAACAAATCCAGCGTCGTTGAAGATGGGGTTTTTCATCATGTGTTCTGCCTAATAGTTTTCTAGAAAATAAAATGCTGTGAGATTGTTTTTGAAAAGAATATTTTAACTGAATCGTTTCTTTGGTGTCCTGGGTTTTAGACAAAGTCATTCTATGAATGCACCCTTTTGAAAGAAAAATAATGCAGGACATCCATCAGATTTGTAGATTTCTGTAGTGATCCTGAAGGCGCCCACCAGATGACCTGGTGACCACACCAGCAATGGGCAGGGCCCCAGGGGGCCTGTGTGACCACCCAATTGTTGGCCTGAGCTGGAGGGGGAGGTGACGCACCCCAGTGACAGTCGCTCAGAGATGCAGCGCTGGTGTGCAGCAGGTATCCCAGTGGCTTCCAAATGGGCAGAGGCCGCCTGTTGCTCTTGAGGTCCCTGTGAGTAGAAGAAGTGGCTCCAGGTGAGCAAGGGAAGGCTCTGTCCCTACACCCTGCCGTGGGGGCTCCCGGGGACAGCGGATGGCGTCATCAGGCTCTGTTGCTTACATTTGGTTCTCATTTTGGAGGACTCCACTTCCTAAAATGTTGACATTTCTGCTTTGAAGGCATTTTTTTAAGGAGAAAAGGAAAAATCTCCACTAGATAATCACTAAGTTATTATTTCAGCTGTACCTAATAAGGAAAGAGATAGCATTTTCCAATTCTGAGCAGTCTGGTTTGTGTTGGCATTCCTCGTCGTCTGCATTCTTTGGGGCACCGTCCTTCAGAGCAAATCCAGCAGAGACAAGGTTGGGAAAATCTAGCAAAGCAGACGATCATTCTGGAGAAGCAGAATCCGGCAGTGCTGAATTACCATTGCGCTGGAGGAAGGGCACTGAGATCGATCCCGTCGGCTGGAGAAGGACTCCTCCCCAGATGGGAGTCAGGACTACACTGGCAAGCCCCTGTGCTCACATGACGGGCATTCACAGAGGCGATGGGTGTGCGTTCGGTTCCGGGAGGAAGGGGAGCCCCCTGCAGTTAGAAGTGTTTGGAAATGGCAGTGAAGGCTGCTCCCCTGCTCCCACACTCTGGGTCAGGGCTCACACTCATACGCCCAGCAGCAACGCGCATGCCTCCCACAGGTCACGAGCACGTCATATAGGCATGTTATTTATCTAGCAGAGGTATCCATGGCTCACATGCATCATGTAAAACTGCACACGGTGCATGTAAATTACACGTGTAGTGTGCACACAGACATCACGCAAACCACACAGCATAGACACAGATCTGTCCCACAAGGCATACAGAGATGTATCAGGGGTACGTATGCATCACATGCATGGGTCACACGTACAGATCACACACACCGCACATGTGACACGCATGCACACACATACCACATACACACATGACAAATAGATCCTGTGTACAATCACATGCGTACACATCACATGTGCACACATCACCCACCCACACACACACACACACACACACACACACACACAGAGCAAGACCCAGAGTTAATACTTGAATTGTCCATTCTATGGGAGGAGGATGAGGTTGCCTAAAAGGACATTTTGGGGGCCTGCTGTGAGAGTGTGGGTGAGCTGGAGGTCTCTGCGTCCAGGATCTGTGGGCTTGATGGACACCTGGAGGGCCCTTCTGGTCTGAACAACCCTTCCCTTCTTCTGCGGGGTGTGTTTTTTCCAGAGAGAATCTTGTCATATTGTTCTTCCCATTTCTAACCCTGTCCTGCTTTGCCCTCCGTCCCCAAGACGGGTTCCTGAGAGCTTGAGGAGCCCTGTTTTCCACCCGTATTCAGAACCTACTGAGACAAGGACATCATGGGTTGGAGAACAGGACATCACCTTTGCTACCATTACAGCTGTTGGGAGATGTGGCTTGGATCTGGGCTCCAGGGACGGGACACCATTCCCCTGAATCACCCCGCCTCCTCCTGCTCCCAGCACAGGGCGCGTGGGCCCACGGGCTCTGCTGGCTTAGAACAGAGGGGATAAGTGAGGAAGCCGCTGAGAGGAGCAGACGCCTGGCTCACGAGGTCAGATCCTTCTCACAGCCTCTCCGGTCAGACATTCAGCAGGAGCAGCAAGCTGATGTTAGCAGGAGGTTCTCAGAGAAGAATGCTGAGCTTCTGGAAGCTGGTAGTGCCCTATTTGGTGACACATGAGGTCATGTGTTGGAGGGGGCAACGGGGCACCTTAGCCAGGAGTGGCCACCCACACTCTGACAGCCCTGCAGGTCTTGCCCTAAACACTTAAGAGCGAAATCCGTATGGATCCATTTTATACATCGCTGTCACTTGCTCTGTATGACTAGTGTGCTGGGTAGGACTACACGCTGAGAAAACCATGTCCTACACTGTGGTGAGAATATAAATGGAATGTGTTTTCAGAGCCATTTCACGGTACATATCGAGAACTTAAAAATGGTCATGGCTTTTGACTTCATGTGTTTTACTAATCGACTTAAGGAAAAGATGAAGCTTGGAACCAAAGCTTTATACGTCAGGGTAGCCACTGTCGCAGTATGCCAATGCAAAGAATATTAATAAAGTGTTGGATACTATGAATAAAACTAAATTCTTGCACAGCTATAGAAGTGAATGTTATCTAAGCATTCCAAATCCTGTTTGCACAGAATATTTATGAGCTACAAAATATCTGATCAAATATTAAATTTTTAAAAATGCAAACTAAAACACTGCATTCAGAATGAATTTGGTCCTTCTGGAACAAGATAGTGGTCTTGGCAAGACAAAGTTTGGCAACGGTTTTGAGGATGCAGAGGGACATGTCGTGGGGACAAGGCCCTATGGACAGCAAGATGTTCTTCCTGGACAGGACTGTTACAGGTTCATTTTAGTATTTCTTTGTATTTTTTCTGTTTTCATCCCAATTTTTTGCGGACGTGAACTTTTGTCATCAAAAGAGTAGTGAGGGATGCCTGGGTGGCTCAGTGGGTTAAACTGCTGCCTTCGGCTCAGGTCGTGATCTCGGGGTGCTGGGATCGAGTCCCGCATCGGGCTCTCTGCTCGGCAGGGAGCCTGCTTCCCTTCCTCTCTCTCTGCCTGCCTCTCTGCCTACTTGTGATCTCTCTCTGTCCAAAAAAAAAAAAAAAAGAGTAGTGAGTTACGTGGTTTGAGAGTCTACCATATTCCTATGTAAACATAAGGTAAGAAGGACTGTCACTCACCCAGGCTCCGTGAGTACAGCTTTGGTGTGCGAGCAGCCTAGGGCTGTCAGTTACCTGTTACTGAAATCATGCTCTGTAACAACCACAGAATCCCAGTGGCTGTCTGGTTGGCTCTGTTCCATGAGCCTCTCATCTTCTTGGGACCAGTGGGCAAGCCAGAGCATGATCGTGCTAACGAAGCACAGGAGAGCCACCTGGAACCATGCCGGCCCCCGAAGCCTACTGCACTCAGTGATGTCACTTACGCTCTTACTTTCTTACTTCACATACTTTCTCTCAGTTACCCCTGCCCATTGCACTAACCAGAGCAAATCCCATGGCTGAGCCCCAAGACAAGGCAGGGACCGCAGAGTCCTCTCTCAAAGGGCGTGGATCCCAGAAGGGGCTAAAATCCCTGAAGGCAAGAGCTGTTTCTTTAAATCAATAAAAATGTGAGTCTGGAGACCAGTGAAATTGACTGCCGGTGGAGACGTCTCTTGCGGGAGCTCACGTGGCTTCTGCGGGTGTTGGGCTCCCGAGTTAGCAAGGCTCGCCCTCCTGAGCGGCTCTTTCTGTCTTTGTAGATCCTGGCCAACGTGATCATTTTCATCTGTGGGAACCTGGCGGGCGCGTACCACAAGCATCTCATGGAGCTCGCCCTGCAGCAGACCTACCAGGACACGTGCAACTGTATCAAGTCTCGAATCAAGCTGGAATTTGAAAAGCGGCAGCAGGTGAGATACATTTTTCTGTCGATACCGGGTATGCCGTGTGCCCACCATGGGCCTCAGCAAGAGTCGGAGCTTCTGGTTGCCCGTGCTCAGGGATGGCGTCTGCAGACCCAGACCCCGGGGCCCTAGGATCCCCTACAGGCTAGCACCACACCGCCTGCCACCCCCACACGGCTGGACGTTCCAGTAAGAGTGGTGATTGATAATAATAATAATAATAATAATAATAATGATTGATGATGATGCCTGGTTGCACTTCCTCGCTTCTGCTGCCGGCTCAGTGCTCTGTGATAGCATTTCCCCAGCTAACGTCTGAGCCCCCTCTGCCCCACAGTGCTTCCCACGGCACCTGTTGTCCACGTGGTGGGAAGTAAACAGAGTTGTCCCTGAGGGGGCTGACAGCAGTTGAGGTGGAGGGTCCAACAGAGAGCTCTTTGCCGTAACAGGGGCTGTCCTGTGCTGACCCGTGTGCACGGAAATGCACAGCAGAGACATGGGTTACGACAAAGCCTTGGGAAAGGGAGGGGCGGGCGAGAAGGACATGTGGCAGGCAAAGCCACAGTGTCATCAAGGATGGTGGAGAGCAGGGGAAACAAATGTTTTGGAGGGAAAACCATAAATACACAAGGGACCCCATCTTAACGTGCTGGACTTCAGGCGATGGCGGGACAGCATGCGACAGACGGACGACAGGCTTTGTGTTTCTTGGGTTCGGGTATCGTCCCCAGGAACTCGGCTCCCATCTCTGAAGGGGACGAGTAGCAGGAGCCTCTGTGAACAGCAGCCCCCCCCCCCCGGGGCATTCATCCTGGGTCCTGCCGTACCAGTCCATATGGGCACACAGAAGATGCTTCGTACTGTTTGTTAGATTGTTCTGAGTTCGCCCATTCTATAAAATTGCTCCAAAATGTATCACAGTCGTGGCAGCAAAAAAGCATCCCTCAAAAGTCGATGGGGACTTTTATTTGTGTACAGACCGAAGTATCGTGATTGAGTTCCGTTTTGAAAACAGGGAGTTCAGTTCATTCGACAACGAGTGAGCGCCGGTCAGGAGTGAGTCCAGGCGCTGGAAAGATGGCTGTGAATATTGCATTCTCACTGGTATTATCGGCAAATCTCGTAGTTAATTTTTAGACGGCATTTTGTGGAGGTGCCTTGGGGGGATCTGTCAGTTGAGTGTCTGACTCTTGGTTTCGACCCAGTTCATGATCTCAGGGTCGTGAGATCGAGTCCCGCATCAAGCTCTGTGCTTAGCGCAGTCTGTGTAAGCCTCCCTCTCCCTGTGCCCCTCCCTCCCCTGCACTCTCTCTCTCTCTCTCCAATCAGTAAATCTTTAAAGAAGCAGCATTTTTGTGTTAGAGCATGTATAGCAAAGGTAGTTAGGGACGAATGTTTAGTTCTTTGGTTTCTATGCATATCAAACTCTGGATCCAACATTAAGAAGTATAGGCAGTTAACATGGGACCGTTGTCCAGTATGTTTTCATTCACCTGTATTCCAGTAGTATTTTAAATCTGGGTTCTAGAAAATTCCACAGGACTGTTTTCCCTGAAGAGTCCTGATGTTTTAGGATAGATGGTTTCCTTTTTCAAATAGCAGCGACTCTGTCAGGTGGGTCCTGACAGACATATTGAACTTCCTGTTCCATCACCTCCTGAATCTGCTTCAAAATCGCACCAAGGCTGAGGGAACTGACATTCCAAGTAGACAGATTATATAACCTAATATTTATAGTACCCGTTCTGACAAAAACGTAAGTCAGACTACTGACCTCGTCTGCACTACATACTTCTCTGAAGAGTCCTTGAGCAAGCAGAACTGGGTGCCAGCCTTTCATGGTGGCTTCCAAGTAGTCCGGTGGCCACACGGTGACCTTAATAGTTTGGGAATTAGAGCTGTGGCTTTCTGTGTGCCAGAGAATTTTGGGACCATCATGAGAGTGTTATAAGACATTATAAGGGCATTTACTAGTTTTTTACAAAGGAAACTTTTAAAAAATAAATGAAATAAAAGGGACACTGTGAAAGAAAAAGAAGACCTTGTAGTAAAGATGTTTAATAAAATATAATCTAATACCACAAATGTGCTTTGCTCTTGAAGTTGGGAGTCAGTGCCCAGGGTCTGGTGCCTAGAACGTGGTATTTTTCTTGTTAGGGTTTTGGGAAATGTGTTTCTAGAGTTAGAATGAATGCTTGTACTTTCTTCAGACTGACTTGTAGTTAAGTGGGAACAAAAACTTCTCTTCGTTAATAACATCAGTAAGACACGATCTGATAGATATAAGGAAATACATGAAAATTAGGCAGCGGCAATCTGTGTGTCCTTCACACAGAGGGTCAGCCTCTGAGACAGTGGGGCCTGGTATAGCCACAGACCAAATTATGGTCCAAGGGGTCCACACGTCACTTCCTGCCCAGCCACACACCATCTTGGCTCCACCCGTCCTTCAGATGACAACCAGCAATGTCCTTCAGATGCTCCACTCAAGGACAGGGGTGTGTGCTGAGCAAAAGAATTTGCTTCAGCATCTGTTATGATAAAATAAGAGCCATCCATGTTAGTATTCTACATTGGCCATTGCCTCAGAGGGAGCTAACGTTCCCAGAGGCTGGGAAACCGCCATCTTGGGTCGTTCCTGAGCCTCTTTCACAGGGTCACTCAATCGACCTTCCTCCTTGAGAGGAAGGTCAATGTCAGGTGAGCCCAGCTGACCACCCCGCTGGGGGCTGTCATAGCTGATGTCTAGGAATTCTGAAACCTTTTCAACTCTGCACCACTCTTTCCTTTCCTTTCTTCAGATGTTGTGATATTTCCCCTAGATGCAAATGAGATGAATTTTTAGAGATAAAAACCATGTTTGAATAAAGTGACTCTTTGTGCTGTGAGATTTGGGGAGAGGAGGGAATGAAAAATGTTTGCAGAGTTTTTCTCAAGAGTTCTATTCTTCTCCTGAAAATGCTGTCATGTAGAAACACTAAAAACTATGATTTTTTTTTTTTTAAATATCAGGTGGGAGATGTAATGCGTTAGCATCAAGGCCACCATTGGGGCTAGAAGGTATCTTCTCGGGGAGTTTTGATTCTTGTGTTAAGTTTGAGTCCTGCCAGAAAACCCACAGCAGTTTCTTGAGCACTGTGTCAGCGTGATACAAGGCTCTTTATCAAAGCTGAGAAAATAAGCGTTTCTCCCCGGAGTATGTAATAGACTCTCCAGAATTGATGGGAGCTGGATTCAAAGCAAAACAAGAACTTTCCCTCCTAACCGCATGGGCAGTGGAAATAAATTTTGCCTCTGTAGTTGTAAAAACTGGATTTGCTTTTTTAATGGAAAGAAAACAAACCCTCTTGCATGTATACGTTGTCTTTCTTTTAAAGTAATATGATCAGAGCATTTTTACATCGTCTTCCTTCATCTGGAACCATGCTATAGATGGAGTATGACGGAATATGCATTCCCGGAGAAAGCACCAGTCAAGCAAGACACAGACAGCGCCCTGGTAAACCAGGGTGGAGGCACGGGGGTGGTTACTGAGTCAGTAGACTTCCTGGCTCTCCTTGAGGACTAATTGCTTTTCCTCTGTGCATACTTTGGTGGAAAATGTAACTGGTCCTTTTGTGTTCGTGGTTGGGTAGATAATGCACACGTGTTCATCCAAGCATGACAGCAGGTCACATGAGGGCATTGCTGATCACATGACATAAGTCATTGAGAATGCCAGGAAAAGTGTTGTTGAATGGTTTTTGACTTGGGCTGCTATATTTTGTCTGTTTTCATGAGAGAAAGAAGAAAAGAAGGAACTAATTTTTTTTTTGAGTCTTTCTAATGGACCAGGTAGTCTCTTTAGTACTTTACATATATTGTACGCACTTCCTGTTGCTGCTATAACAAATGACCACACGTGAAGTGGCTTAAAACAGAACAGTTTATTCTCATCATTAGAAGTTAGAAGTCCAAACTCAGTCTCATGAACTAAAGTCAAAGTATTGGCAGGGCTGGCTCCTTTTAGAGGCTTTGAGGGAGAATCCATTTCCTTGCCTCTTCAAGGTGCTGGAGCCTGCCCATCTTCCATTTCCAAATTTAGCAGCATAGCATCTTCTAGTCTCCCTCTCTTCTCCTCTCCATCTTTCTCAGTTGTACTTTCTTCCCTCTGTCTGCCTCTAGTTCTACTGCTTCCCTCCGTAAGTATAACCCAAGGTAATCTCCCCATCTCTAGGTCCTTAATTTAATCACATCTGCAATGTTCTTGTTTTGCCATGTAAGTTGACATAATCCCAGGTTCCAGGGACTAGGATGGGGTCCTCTTCTCCAAGCCATTATCTTTTTTTATTTCTGGATG
This sequence comes from Mustela nigripes, assembly GCF_022355385.1. Lineage (NCBI taxonomy): Eukaryota > Metazoa > Chordata > Mammalia > Carnivora > Mustelidae > Mustela > Mustela nigripes. Next base: position 5,537,324 of record NC_081568.1, read on the forward strand.
AACCTGATGACCGAAGTCCTTTCTCCTACGTTATCCGGATAAAGGAACTGGCCAAATGTCCAAATTACCTACAGAAGACGACTCAGCTAATAAATGCGGCTTTTTCTGCTTCTCAAGTTGGTTCGTGGCAGCTTTGTTGGAGTGATCTCTGAGCATGGGTTAGCTGGAGATTTTCCCAGGTATAAAGGAGTTTTGTTTCATTAACTACGTTGTTTATCATTACTGGTGAAACAGGAAAGCATACGACAAGACCAGACATGATCTGATCATTAGGTGCCACACCATCATGATGAGCAGAGTGTCGTCTGTGGAGCGTTGGAAGTTCTGCGGGAGCTCACTCACACACGGAGTCACAGCATGGACTCTGTCCATGGCTTTATTGCCACGCTGTGGTGCAGGGGCCGAGAGGAGGGTGCACTATGGGGGCTGACCTCCTGACCTGACATGGGTGTTGTTCTCTTTCCCTGTAACATTGATCCGATTTCTTAACTTCTGAGTTTCTCTGATGGAGCTTGTGCTTGATACCTTGCCCAGTTCAAGAGACAGTTTCTGCCTCCCAAACAGCTTCCTGTTCAAACAGTGCTTGGTCGCCTGTGTGGCCACGATATACTGATGGCATCAGAACTCGCATTCAACCACAGAAGTCTGCGGCCACCCTGGCCAGGCCATAGGGCTCGAGGGGGCTGGAGGGAGGGTTTTCCGTGACCAGGCCGTCCCAGGAGTTCCTGCCCCAGTGGGCTTCATTCTTCCTTGCTGCGAACAGATGGGACAGAGAAATGTTTTGCTTTGTCTGCCTAGCTGGTGGATAATTGTCCCCGACACTCTTTCTACTCGCATCATTTCCCCAAATTCAAGAGTTTCCTTTTCACCCACGGAACGGGCAGGGTGAGGCAATCCTGGCGGCTCATGTTGCTGGACTCATTGCGTCCTCCAGTTTCTGTCATCTCAGTGGGAGCTGGTTGGTGGGATCCGAGCTGCGGCATCTCAACAGCGTTGCTTCTCCAGGAAAGCAAAGTGGGCTTCAAGAGGCCAACAAGAGTTCCAGCCGGTGAGACCTTCCCAGTGCAACTCCTGAAGAACTCAAGCAGGAAACGTTATAAATGTTACCCAAGACCTTTGGGTGGGGCAGTGCCTCCAGTCAGGGTAACGGAACATGGAAACGCACAACATCGTGCCCTACATGCAGTTGGGTTCCGATATGTGGGCTCTGCTCAGGGTCTTGCATCATCAAAGATTATTAACCACGCTTTCCTCCCAGCCAGCGGAATATGTTATTTTGTGAGCCCACTTTTTTTCTAGTTTATTAAATCATCACCTGGACAATCTTTATCTTCCCTGATGAAGTCATAGCTTACATTGTTCTTGGTCACCACCTTCTTCCATTGTATTAAGTGATAGATGACATCATTTCCTGTCTCATTGGAGAGGCTGCACTCATGTAAAGGTTGATCACCACCTCATCCTCAGCACACATTAGGGAGAGGGTGAAAGACACTTACCTTTTGCTTGAAAGTTGAAAAAAACAAAGAGTCATGGTTTCATGAAAGGGCTAGCTTCAAAGTGTTCGCCATTTGAGTCCATCAGATGGAAGTTCAAGAACGGTTGTCATGGTTTGCACCATGTTGTCTCATATTGATGACGTAAATTCTCAGGATGCTCGTGTGTGATGCCTCACTGAGAAATTCCAGGGCAAGGTATTTCCAAATACTGCATTTTACCATGACCCTTTGACCAGGTTCCTTCAAATGAGGAGTGAAAATCAATTCCAGAAAAAATATATTAATAAAGCCGAAGTATTTTTGGATAGGTCCTTCAGTTAAAATGCTTGAAATCAGTACATATTTCCAAAGATTGCAATGAGGGCCATCTTGTGAATGTGTAGTTTGGCTCCTTTATAGAGAAACCAACAATTACAGATCCAAGACCACAGAGGAAGGTTTCCCAAGACTCACTGTCGAATGCCATGCCTAACGCGGAGCAGAACCACAGGAGATTAGTAATAGCCCCTCACGAAAAGAGCACTAATGACTATCTGTACATCCTGTAACAAGTTAGACATTCTGCTCTGCAGGAAGAAAAATAAAATAGGGGTACAACAATTAGTCAAGCAGAAATTCTTCTAATGATTAAATATATGCAAATATCTATTTATATCATGACAGCAGAAAAGCTAAATGGTAAAATAATACTCTGCAGAAGTTTCCTTTATGTGAGAAACTTGAGCAAAATTCCCATCTAACATTTATGGTAAGCAATTCACCTGTCTTATTGGAGAAACACCTGGGAAACAGTTTTGTTGCTGTAGCTTAGCTTATCCTGAGCTAATCTATGCTGATAACATAAAAAGAAGCACAGAAAACAGAAGTTGCGCCCTAAGGAGAGCATCTGGTTTTGGTATTTTTGGCCTCTGGGAATTTTTAGTGTTTCATGGAGACCGCCTACTTTTTATACCCCATGATGCAATATTTTGATGCTGGCAAGATTGTATAATAGGCAAAGGATAATGTAGTCGAAAGATTCAAGAAAGCTCGACATCACTTGATATGAGAAAAATAACCCCAATAGAAAGGAATTCCAAAATCAATCCTTCTGCTTGCATCATCCATTCTTCTGGTTTTTATCATATGTCGGAGAAAATGTACGTTTACTCCAAAATCAAAGGCAAAGTGTCAAGTCTTCGATGATATTTTTCTTCTTGCAGATGAAACCACAGATAGGCCACTGAACTGTTAATAGGGAGAATGAAGCACTTTATACTTACCAACATGGGGCTTTTCAAGTGTTAACGTTATTGAACCTGTTTAATAATTTATTACCATGAGCACAGTCATGGATAAAAATACTTCACGTGGCATTAGCATTGTACTTACTGAATTGAGGCACCCACTGAGGTTTATACTAAATTAAAAATTAGGACTTAACAAATTTTGGAATTTTGTTAATTGCATATATGTTTCCAAGAAGTGTTAATCTTTGGATTTTTTGTTTGTTTTAGGCTGTTGAGTGTCCTCAAAGGTTTAGGAAATTTTGTTCTAGGGCTTTTTGAGCCCTAGAACAAATATATTAGGGACCATTTATATGTCAGCTGCTGGATGTGAAAATTCCTTCCAGAGACCTCTGTTCTCCATAAAGGTGAAAATATGTACAATTATCCAATAATCTTGGGAATGAAACAGGAGGAACATTTGAGGTCAGGATGTGCACAGAAAGCAGTTAAGTTAAAATATGGCTTTTAGGGGCGCCTGGGTGGCTCAGTGGGTTAAGCCTCTGCCTTCGGCTCAGGTCATGATCCCAGGGTCCTGGGATCGAGCCCCGCATTGGGCTCTCGTCTCAGCAGGGAGCCTGCTTCCCTTCTTCTCTCTTTGCCTGCCTCTCTGCCTTCTTGTGATCTCTCTCTGTCAAATAAATAAATAAATAAAATCTTTAAAAAATATGGCTTTACATATATACTTCCCTTGAATACAGAATTATGGTGCCTGGAAGGCATAGATCTATCTGTCAGTGCTCCTACTTCACAGTTTTATCTTTGATTATGTGTTATGTGCCAAGGGATTAACTCCAGGGAATAGAATAATACCTAAAGCTTAAGGTTCCTGTTCTCTTTGGACTTAAACTGCAATGACAGGAGACAAACTATAACTTATTAAATGCATATGTTTGATTAGAAGATACAGTGAGTTCAGGGGACAAGGCATAATGGGGAAGGTGGAGTGGTGCATTGGAGAGGCCATCAGGGAAGGTCCTCTGGGAGGTGACACTAGAGCTGAAATAGGTATTACAGAAGGATGTAGCCCTTTGGTAACCTGATGAAAATTCTCTAACAAGGGGAAGCCCTGCAGAGGGTTAAGAACCAGATTGTCTCACTTGAGGAACATACAGGTCAGTGGACCATTGGGTCCAAGAAGAGAGTTGGACAGGCAGACTGGAGCCAGAGCACACACTGAGCCTTGCAAGGTATGCTAAGGACTTGGAATTTTGTTATACACTGAATGGGAAGGCACTGAAGGGTTTAAGTGAGGTCGGGAGATGGACTGGTAACATTCTTAAAGGATCTCTCTGAGTGCTGGAGGAGAATGGAGTGTGGGAGGAGGGAGCATTAGCAGAGGGATAAGCTTGGACAGCAATCCAGATTAGAGATAAGAGAAGCTTTTGGTCATAGTTGACAGATGCAGGACATGTTTTGAAATTAAATGGGTAGGAATTGCTGTTGAGTTGGATGTTGGATGAGAGAAAGATAAAATAATCAAGAAAGATTCAGAAGCTTTGCATTTGAGCAACTGGGTAACAGTTGGTGTGTTACTTAGAAGATGACAAAGTCTTTGGGAACAATATTCATTGGAGGTAGGGGTGGGGTAGAATTCAAGAATGGAGTATTGAACAGTTAATTCTGAGATACCTATTATGTGTCCAAAGGGAGATGGCCAAGCTGTAGTTATAAGTAAGATCCTGATCTAAAAATGTCAATTTGGAGGTCATCAACATATAGTTGGTATTTAAAGGACTAAATGAGATCCTCTAGGGAAAGAATATGATCAGAAAATATGAAAATGGCCCAGGGCCATGACCCAAAATGCACCAATATTAGAGAAAAGGACAGAAGGAGTAGAGTCAGCCAAAGTCACTGATAAAGATCATTTGTATAGGAGAAAAGCCAGAGAAGCCAAGAGAGAAAGTTTAGGGGGACAGTGGCCAACGTAGTCAAGTGCTGAAACAGTCACAGTGGAGGGAGCATCAATGAGGGGACCACCAGTCTCGGCAACATGGCGGTCACCAGTGGCCTGGGCAGAGGGGTCGAAACGACTGAGCTCAGGTAAGGAGAAAATAGGAAGTGAGGAAAGGCACGCAGTGACTGTTAACATCTCTTTGGACATATCCAGCTATAAAAAGGAGCCAGAAATTTCCAAGCAAATTATTTGGTCAAGGTTTTCTTCACCCAAGGTGGAAACTGGTGTTGTATTACATGTCTTACTATAGCATCTCTACCAATACGCTATACACTAACTATTGTTTCTACTGTAATATATTACAGTTTCCCAAATGTGTCTTTCTTTTATTCTGAATCATTGATTCCCAGGAAGGAAAGGACGGAAGGATTGATTGATTTTTCCAGAAAGGTAACTGTGTTCCTGGATTACAGTTATTAACTAATCCCAGCACTGGTCCATTGTGTATGTGAACTCATATCTGGTAATTTCTACAAGAATGGACTTAACTCAGATAAAAATAATGAAAAAGAGTTATTAAATAGGCAAATAAATAATAACATACGGAAACTGTGAAAGGGAACAAAAAGGCTGAGAAGACTGTAGGTAAAATAAAGAGAATGGGTTAAGACAAAAACTCAAGCCTTAAGGTGGGTTAACTGTTTTAGAAACACATTCAAGTAAAACCATAAGATTAAATGGTAGAAGAAAAAGAATTCATCCTCTTAGAAAGAAAAATGTGTATCAGTGAATGTGCCATCGCCCTATTCCCCGGAGGGTCACTGCCCAGGGCTGAATGTTTCAATGTTGGGTGGTTTTCCTACAGGTGTAATCCTCATTCTAAGAATGGGAAAAGCAAGGGTAGGCATTTCTCCCGAAGATGAAAGTCAATCAGCACCCCTGGAATAGTTAGGGATTGAAGGTTAGAAACAGGAGCCCCGGGAGGCAGGTCCGAGCACCTTCTTAGGTCAGAGCTCTGAAGGCTGCAGCAGGTGTGCTGAGAGTTCCTTCCTGCTGGTCACTGACTCCACATGTTGGGACTGACCAGAAAACAGGAGTCCAGGGAATGACTTTTTGGCCGCAAAATAGAATTTTCTTATTGTTTTCTTTCTTCTTTCTTTCTTTTTTCCCAAGTTCTGATTTAGGCACCTTTCTGGCTGTGTTTCGGCCCAATTCTCTAAGATCTCTAAGATATTAAGACTTTGGTTTTCTAAACAGGCCTTTTGGAATGAAAACCTGAGTATTTAATCCTTGACTGTGTAATCCTCGAGCCCCGTGTGCCCGTGGCTGCTTTGAATGAACCTGACACTCTCAGATGCATCTTCCCATTATGAGGCTCATTTATATCACGTCATCATGCATGTTAAATCTTCAAAAGATTAACCAAGGCAAACAACAAAAATTGGCCATTCACTATTCTCCCAGACCCATATTCCTCTCCCCAAAAGTTTCTAGTATGTTTTTGGCTAAAGTATTCTTATGAACTTGGGTAACATTAGCTTCATTGTTATGGAAGTGATCAACATAGCCTTCCAGAAGGGAGTGTACAGGTAGAATTTATGTGTGTGTGTGTGTGTGTGTGTGTGTATTATGAACAACCCAATTATTATGTCAAAGACAAGATACAAGCTTGGAATCACCCAGCCCGTTAGCTCGATCCAGATCTGCTGAAGAAGATGCATTTAAACTAGCTTTTGAGGGGCACCTGGGAGGCTCAGTGGGTTGAGCCGCTGCCTTCGGCTCAGGTCATGATCTCGGGGTCCTGGGATCGAGTCCTGAGTCGGGCTCTCTGCTGAGCAGAGAGCCTGCTTCCCTTCCTCTCTCTGCCTGCCTCTCTGCCTACTTGTGATCTTTGTCAAATTAAAAAAAATAAAATAAAATAAACTAGCTTTTGATGAAACACTTGGCTCATGGACATGTTGTGGGGATGATTTATGGGATAATGGATCTTTCTTTTAAAAAAGATTTTATTTATTTATTTATGAGAGAGAGAGTGCGCACAAGCAGGTGGAGGGGCAAAGAGAGAAGTGAACTCCTCACTGAGCAGTGAGCCAGGCACGGGGCTTGATCCTAGGATACTGGGACCATGACCTGAACCGAAGGCAGTCACTCAGCCATCTGAGCCACCCAGGCGCCCAAGGATTATGCATGTTTTAAACAGTGTTAGATTCTGAGATCGATGAGTACAGCACTTAACTGCTGTTTCAGACTTTTGCTGGTGAATTTTATTAACAAGTTGGGGGGAAATGTTTCAGGGGGATACTTAGGAATGAGTGTTCCCCAGAATGGGTCCATACACTGAAACAAACGTCAACCACAGATTCTATGCTTTAAAAAGGGCAGATGGATCAAGAAGCACTCAGAACTCGGGCCGTGAGGATGTGACACTGCCAGATGAGTGAGCTCCCTGAAAAGTTAGGAGTGGGATTTGGGATGCTCTATTGAAAAACAGGGAAATCCTTTCATTAAAAGGGCAGTGCACTTCATCAGCTGATAGAAATAAGCATGAAATGTGACAAATTCCACAGGAGAGAGAAGGGACAGATCTCTCAAAGTTTTTGATGAATAATGGGGGAAAAAAAAGTTAAAACTTGCCTTTTAATAAGTTTGCTTTTTATATGCTTTCATGAAAAATGTTCCCATCATTCCCCATGTAAATCAGCATTTATAGCTACTGTCTTCTGCCTTCAGTGATATCATAATTTTATTTCATTGGGAAATGAGCAACGTGGGCATGAAGACTAGAAAGGCCAAATCAAACATATTATGCAGAAAAAAGAGAGAGAGACCAAAATTATGGTATTTTGTGGATATTCTCTCTAGAGAATGATGACTTTAATCATTTCATCTCTTACTCTCTTTCTTCAGCAGTAAAATAGAGAAGGATGGGCTGGATTGTTTTCTCGGTCTCGTGAAACATAATGGCTAATCCAGTGCTCCAGCTGAGAAAGGATTTGGAAAACTTGCTTTTCTGATGCTTCAGAGAAAGTTCTGTGTTTGCTTCCTGTTCAGCCTTTCTACCCAGAAGCTCCCATTGAACAGAAGGAATGAGGAATTTGAAAATCGGCGCCACCGTCCATGTTTCCAGTGTCACTTACACCCTGCAAAGCAGGACCTAGGTCTGATGTTCCCCACTCCCCCCGCTTCCAGGGAAATGCTCAGGCTTCTGGAAGATGGGTGCCCGGGTGGGGGTTCAGCCTTCTGAATTCCACATGGCCTAAAAAGTGAGGGCCCAGGAAGTAGCTGACAGTTCGTATCAGAGCAGAAGCTTAGCTGAGGCTCATTTGATGTAGAGCAGGCCTCCCTGAGAGATCTTTCAGAGTGATAATAAAAGCAAAGCCAGCATGTTCATCTTCAAAGTCCTGAGGGGGGAAAAAAAAAGCCAAGTCGTAAATGCCAGGAGGTACTTATTCAGCCAACAGAGAGGAAATGTTGACAACAGAAAGCATCAAAGGCCATCCCAGTGAGGGTCTAGTTTGTAAGAGTTTGGGGAAGGAAGATGGAGCTCTCTTTGGTTACCTGGTGACCGATGAACAGGTTCCTAATCACATCCTTTACTTTCTTTCTAGTTATATCTTTACCCCCTCTGCTCTTAAGTCATGAGTTAGAGACGTTTCTTTCTATGAGGAATTGATAAGACATTTGAGTTACGAGCCTGAATTTTTGTTTATTCAATGAAAACTCCAGAGATCCATATGGACTCATCTCTGTGCTGCTAACATTTTAGTATGAGAAATGAGGAGAGAAACCCTAGAAGCTTCTAGAGTGGAGGAAAGAAATAACTTCTAGGTTAAGTGTGATGGGACGAGGGTCCGATTTTCATTTCTCATAAACAACATCAGATGTTAAAAACGCAGTAGCGCAAAGTCTTAAAAATACTTAAGAAAAGCATTTTTCACTTTGATTTGTACAAAAGCAAATCACCAGGTCAAATGAGATTGAAGTAAAGACTTGCGGGCGTGCGTGCACTCAGGAAGTGCAACCCCACACGTGTGCTGTGACATGGCAATTTTAGGATTTTTTTCCAGTAAGACACAAAAAAATGAATGCAAACAAAAGAGATAAAAAGGTAGGGAATAAGAAGAACTTCCTGAGCCAAGAAACTGCTAAAGCTTAAACGATAAGACTAAATAATTGTAGTTGCCTAATGTAAGAATAGAACTGTTAATTAAAAACAGCAAGAAGAACAAAACTCGAATATTTTAAAAATCAGCTGATTTCAGCTTGGGAGTGTTTTTATTAATGGATAACGTGATCTGGAATGATTACTTCAAGACAGCAACCTATGGAGGAAAGAGGGCATCACTTCTCTAAGGACAAGCCGTCCTGAATCGCACAGCTCAGTAGACCGAGTCCTTCATACTTTCCTCCACCCATGTAGGATAAAACCTCAGTTTAAGGACCCGATAGGGGGATCCTGACTGGCTCAGTCGGTTAAGTGTCTCATTTCCACTCAGGTCATGATCCCGGGGTCCCGGGTGGAGCCCCAGAGGGCTCTGTGCTCGAAGGGGAGTCTGCTTCTTCCTCTCCCTCTGCCCTTCCCCTCCCTGCTTATTCTCTCTCTCTCTCTCTCTCTCTCTCTCTCTCTCAAATAAGTAAATAAAACCAAAATCTAAAAAAAAAAAGAAAAGAAAGAAAAAAGAAAGACCAGATAAATAGTGCGTATTACATTTAAGCTGTGAAAGTCAGTACTCTGTGGCACGTTACACATCTCAGCATTATTGAGATTTGCACTTACCTAATATCTGTAATCTCAGAGAACAAAGTTCTTTATAAAAGTCATAAATAGCACATCCCATACAACTGTGTCCTACTATCGTGTCACTCACAGAAATGCATATGGCAGGGGCACCTAGGGGGCTCAGCGGGTGAAGCATCCGCCTTCGGCTCAGGTCATGGGTCCTGGGATCGAGCCCCTCATCCGGCTCCCTGCTCCACAGCCTGCTCCCTCTCCCTCTGCCTGCAGCTCCCCCTGCTTGTGATCTCTCTCTCTGTCTCTGTGCACCAAATAAATGAATAAATCTTTAAAAAACAACAAGAAAAGAAACAGCAGTTACTGAGGCAGTAGCAACAGCTGACGCAGACGGGCGATCTCATGTAGCTTCCTGAAGGCAAGACTCAAAAACAAGTTTGCTTTGGGGGTTCCTTACTCTTGGGAGCATCTGCCTTCCCCTGAAGTGTCCCGGGGTCTGTCTCCTGATGCTCTCAGGCTTTAGCCCTGGAAACAGTAGCCGTAGGAAAGTCTGGTGCACTCAGGAAAGGTTGGCTTCTCCTAACCCGAATCCCCTCACTGGGCAGACCTTCCTGTCCTTTGCGGTGAGTGAATGCGCCTTTTAACTTCCAGTATAACCAGTTCTGCCTGATTATGTGACCAACCCTGGACAAGTATTTTTTGTTTTAATTGATTGGCTGGTGGGTGGATTGATTGGTTTTCAAACTTCTCAGTTCGTTGGTTTCCCGGTCTATAAAATGTGAGTAGTGGTAGCATCTGTCCCGTTGGGTTGTTCTGGGGACAGAGCGTATATGTCAAAGATTTGGAGCGCCGTCTGCAAGCAAGCATGCCGCGCATGGGGGCTCTTAGCCACGAGGCGGAAATTGCATGAGCCATGAACCTCATGGGCTGCGGGTCTCTTGTTGCTGTGAACTGGTGGTTTGCACCAAGATTGTTCTATTGTATGAATACTCGGAAATGCTCTAAATGTTATAAAAAGTAGCCCCATTGTGAACTTTTGGAAATGAGCAGTGCTATTAAAGACACCTTTTAACACTTAAGAAAATAACAAGCAGGAAAGTAGAGAGGGGTGGACAGTGAGGGCTGTTACCAGCCCAGAGTGTTGCTGGACAACCGACCTCCTTTCTTTCCCACCAATATTTGTAAAATTTTGGAAAATTTAAAGATCTACAAAGAATCATCTCTCCTGATTGCTGCAGGTCAGTCTGTACTTGACTTTCGATGTTTCCAGATGTTTCTTTTTCTCTCCACATCAAAATATTTGAGACTTTTCAATTTTTTTGAGGGAGGCTTGGATGGCCATGTATTTCCCCCTTAGGACCACCTTTGCTGTATCCGATAGGTTTTGGACCGAAGTGTCTTCATTCTCATTGGTTTCCATGAATGGTTTTAGTTCTTCTTTGATCTCCTGGTGGATCCAAGCATTCTTAAGCAAGGTGGTCTTTAGCTTCCTTGACAGCAAGGTGTTTGAGTTCCTTCTGAACTTTTCCTTGTGATTGAGCTCCAGTTTCAAAGCATTGTGATCTGAGAATATGCAGGGAATAATCTCAGTCTTTTGGTATTGGTTGAGTTCTGATTTGTGACCCGGTATGTGGTCTATTCTGGAGAAGGTTCCGTGTGCACTTGAGAAGAACGAGTATTCTGTTATTTTAGGGTGGAATGTTCTGTATATATCTATGAGGTCCATCTGGTCCAGTGTGTCATTCAATGCTCTTGTTTCTTTATTGATTTTCTGCTTCGATGATCTGTCTATTTCTGAGAGAGGCGTGTTAAGATCTCCAACGATTAGTGTATTCATATCAATATGACTCTTTATCTTGATTAACAGTTTTCTTATGTAATTGGCTGCTCCCATATTGGGAGCATAGATATTTACAATTGTTAGATCATCTTGGTGGATAGTCCCTTTAAGGATTATGTAGTGTCCTTCTGTATCTCTGACTACAGTCTCTAGTTTGAAGTCTAATTTGTCTGATATGAGAATGGCTACCCCGGCCTTCTTTTGAGGCCCACTGGCATGAAAGATGCTTCTCCATCCCTTCACTGTCAGTCTGCGTGTATCTTTAGGCTCAAAATGGGTCTCTTGTAGACAACATATGGATGGGTCCTGTCGTTTTATCCAGTCTGCAACCCTGTGCCGTTTTATGGGTGCATTTAGGCCATTCACATTGAGGGTGATTATTGATAGATACGTTTTTATTGACATCGAGTTACCTTTGAAGTCTTTCTTTCTGTAGATTGTCTCTATATTTCTGTTCAATGCTATTCTTAGGATTTTTCCTCTTTTATAGACCCCCC
>NC_081568.1:5549156-5550462 GCF_022355385.1 Mustela nigripes
CTTTCTTTCTGTCGATTGTCTCTATATTTCTGTTCAATGCTATTCTTAGGATTTTTCCTCTTTTATAGACCCCCCTTAATATTTCCTGCAGTGTCGGCTTGGTGGTTGCATAGTCTTTTAAGCCTTGCCAGTCTTGGAAACTCTTTATCTCTCCATCCATTCTGAATGTCAGTCTTGCTGGATAAAGTATTCTTAGTTGCATGTTCTCCTCACTCAGTGCCCTGAATATATCTTGCCAGCCTCTTCTGGCTTGCCAGGTCTCTGTGGACAGGTCTGACGTGATTCTGATGGGCTTCCCTCTGTAAGTAAGGAGCCTCTTTGCCCTGGCGGCTTTCAAGAGATTATACCTACAATTATAATTCCTCAATTTGACTATCAGGTGTCGTGATGTTTTTTTGGAATGTAGAATCTTGGGTGGAGACCATTCAGCCTCTAGTACATGAATGCTGGTTCCATTCGCGAGATTGGGAAAATTTTCATGAAGGACTTGTTCCACTATATCTTCTAGACTTCTTTCTTTTTCCTCCCCTTCAGGGATTCCAATAATTCTGACGTTGGAACGCTTCATGGCATCATTTATTTCGTTGATTCTGTTTTCGTGGTTTCTAAGCTGTTTGTTCCAGGCTTCCTCCTGATCCTTTCTCTCTATCTGTTTGTCTTCCAGATCACTAATTCTAACTTCTGTCTCAGTTACCCTAGCTTTGAGAGAGTTTAGATTAGATTGGAACTCATTGAAAGCATTGTGAACCTCCTCCCTGGTAGCTTTAAGCTCCGCCCTAACATTGTGAACATCCTGTCTGGTCGCTTTCAGTTTGGCCCTAATCAATTCCGTTTGGTCATCCATGGCTTTCTCCAACCTAGCTATTGCCTGGATAATTGTTAGCCTGAATTCTCTTTCCAACATATTGTCTATGTTGATAGCCATTAGCTCTGTTGCATAAGGTCCATCCTCTGTATTTTTCTTCTGTTGGGCATTCCTCCTCCTAGTCATTTTGGTGGGAGATGACTGAACAGATGTAGCTGGATGTATCAACTGTGGTGCAGTCAAGGTGCACCCTAGAACACTTCTGAGCAATCAGGATTCCCCACCCAAACGAGAGACAAAAGAAAAGAAAAAAAGAGAGAGAGAGAGAAAGGAAAGAAAGGGAAGATGAAAAAGAAGGTTCAGCCCAGAGGGGCCCCAAGGTAAGATTTATGAAGTAGACAAACAAAAAGAGATAAAAAGACTGATACAAGTATATGACAAGAAAATTGAAAAATCCAGAATACACCAGCTGTCTCTACACCTTAAAGAACTGGAGAATCA
>NC_081568.1:5555462-5558825 GCF_022355385.1 Mustela nigripes
TTGTGGAGTATAACAAATATCATGGAGGACAAGGGGTGTTAGAGAGGAGAAGGGAGTTGGGGTAAATTGGAAGGGGAGGTGAATCATGAGAGACTATGGACTCTGAAAAATAATCTGAGGGGTTTGAAGGGGCGGGGGGTGGGAGGTTGGGGTACCAGGTGGTGGGCATTATAGAGGGCATGGATTGCATGGAGCACTGGGTGTGGTGAAAAAATAATGAATACTGTTTTTCTGAAAATAAATATATTGAAAAAATTTTAAAAAAAATATTTGAGACTTGACATTCTAAGCAAAGGGACTGGTAATCAGACTCTGCCTTCCTTCTTCTTCTCTTAAGGAGCCCTGGGGAAGACACAATGCTGAGAGCGGTATCAGTGCTCTGGGCTGCGTCTTCCTCATGAGTAAAATGAGGGTTCTGGTCCTCGATAGATTTCCTGCCAGCCTAATGGTCCATGACTTTACATTTTTCCAGGACTGTTTTCAGTCTCTCAGAAACCTTCAACGGACGGTGACTGGTCTCCCTTCCTTCTCCCTGCCTTCCTCCCTCCCCCTCTTCCTTCCTTTCTTTTTTTCCCTTTCTTTCTTCCTTTTCTTTCTTTTCTTTCCCTTCCTTCCTACTTCCCTCCCCTTCCCTTTCTTTCCTTTCCCTTAAATGCTGGCTAAGATTTTGAGGTGTTCCCATGCAGTTTCACTCCTTATCAGTTTCACTCCTTATCTGGTTTCTATCCTGTGTTCGTTTCTCATGGCACATCCCTCCTACTCTGCCTAATTATTTTCATGAATTGTAAATATTCATGCATACCCATTACAAGAAACTCTTCAGAGCAAAGCAGTACATGAAAACTTGTTTTTGTGTGTACAAGGAAGAATACTATGGTCACTTAGCATAGAAATATATCCTGCCAGAAATATGATTGGTTGGTGGCCCAGGAGCATCAGTATTCCTCATTCTAATGGTTTCGATTAATGACCACTCACAAAGGCCTGTCTCCTGGCAATAGAAAAAGGCAGTGTCTCCTAATAACTTAAGAAAATCTTTGTCAAGGGCACCTGGGTGGCTCAGTGGGTTAAGCCACTGCCTTTGGCTCAGGTCATGATCTCAGGGTCCTGGGATCGAGTCCCGCATTGGGCTCTCTGCTCAGCAGGGAGCCTGCTTCCTCCTCTCTCTCTCTCTGCCTGCCTCTCTGCCTACTTGTGATCTCTCTCTGTCAAATAAATAAATAAAATCTTTATAAAAAAAAAAAATCTTTGTCAAGTAAAATGTGGAAGGACAGAAAAACAGACTTACTGTGAGACCTGAAATATATAGCAATAAATAAAATAAACTAGTCTTAAGTCATAAAATGCAGAAAAATGTAATCATAGATAAATAAAACCATTTGTGTCACCTAACAGAACTTTGATGTGCAAAGAAGGTATTATCTTAAATTTGTGAAGCGAACCATTGCTGCCATTATAAGCAAAAAGATTTCCTGTTGGTTTCTGGAAAAGAGTGGAATTGGATAAAAGTCTTTTGCTCATAGCTATGGCTTAAGCAAAATATGATGTCTCAGAAAATATGCTACTAGAACTTACTGGGCATAAAACTTGTCTAATAAATTTGAGTGATACATTATAAATTACCTCTCTGGCTAAGAAAACACTTTTGTCCTTATGTCCTCGGTGTCATTCCAGTGGGATCCACTTAATATTTAAGAGATAACTTCTTTTTTTTTTTTTTTTAAGATTTATTTATTTATTTATTTGGCAGAGAGAAATCACAAGTAGATGGAGAGGCAGGCAGAGAGAGAGAGAGAGATGGAAGCAGGCTCCCTGCCGAGCAGAGAGCCCGATGCGGGACTCGATCCCAGGACCCCGAGATCACGACCCGAGCCGAAGGCAGCGGCTTAACCCACTGAGCCACCCAGGCGCCCAAGAGATAACTTCTGACTGAAGGAATTTCTTTGGCTTCTGGTTGGACATTACGATAACTTTGAAATATGAAAATCAGAAATGACATTATTTTCCTGTTTTGCCCTCATCTGGACAACAACTGAGTACAAAGTTTCCTGAGCTACAAATATTGTCTTGATATGGAATGAAACATTCAATACAAAAATTATTTCCTTTGTTTACCTTCTGATGTCATAGAGGATTCAGCATGGGATTTTGAGTTCTCCCGGACACTGTATTTCTTGCTGCTACCTGGTCAGTGAGGAGCACGTGCAGCTAGTGTCCCGGGCTTACTCAAGCATGCGAAATGTAGCACATTCTGGATCTGAAGATCTAAATGTAGCCTGTACTAAGCTACATACTGTTACCCACATTTATAGACAGAAGAATGGAACCGTACTCGTTTTATTTCTGGGGAGGAATAGGAAATGAAATGTAGCACACGGTGTGTCCGTGTGAGGAGCGCTCTGCAGGAAGCCTTGCCTGTCTACACCTCTCAACACTTGGGTTTACAAGGGCTTTTGTCTCCAGCCTGTTCCCCGTCATTCACCCCCCAGGAATCTCACCCTTGCTTGTGGCTTTAAAACCCTCCGTACACCGAATACTGTACAGCTCTGATCTCTCCTCTGAAACCCAGACTCAGAGTCCAACTAACAAACCCACGTTTTCATTGGAATGTGTACTGAGCATCTCAAATGTAACATGACCCAAATGGGACCTCTGATTTCCCCCAAACTGACTTTTTTCCTGTTTCTCTCTCAGTAAATGACATACATTTCACCCAGTTGCTCAAGCTCAGAATCACAAGAGGAGTTGTGCTGGGCTCTTCCTTTTCTTTGCTCCTCACATTCGTTGGTACCACCAGCAAATGGCTCTGGCTCCAAGGACACCCCACCTTCCCTTACCACTGGCACCACCATCCTTCTCTGTGGACATCAGTGTTACCTGAGTGACCCTTGATAACACATGCCCTGTCCTCCCACAGTCTGTTCCCCACACAGCGTCCACATTAAGCCTTAAAACAGTTGTTTGTCAGTTGGTGTTACTCTTTGTCTTAACCCCGGGGAATAGAATCTAAAGCTGTCACCCTGGTTGATGTGGCCCCAAAGGATCTGGCACTGACTGACTTTCCAGTTTTATATCCTACCACTTTTCCCCCTCACAGTAACAACATGGGGCCTTATAGCTCTCTTCAGTTTGGGTACATTTTGCAACATGGCTTTGACACTGATTCCTTTGCTCCCAGCCTTCTTTACTCCAGCGCCAGCCCCTAGCGATAACCTGTGACTCTGCTGTCTGACACGGCAGGTCAAGGATCTTCATCCCCCGGCTGTGCACCAGTTTCACAGCCCTTGCCAACAATCCATCTCTCCTCCTTTCTCCTTTCTTTTTTCTTTTTCTTTTTCTTTCTTTCTTTTTTTTTTTTTTTTT
>NC_081568.1:5558925-5585586 GCF_022355385.1 Mustela nigripes
CCCCCCCCACACACACAGAGTCACTTACGCTTTACATTTAAAAATGTAAAAACCATTCTTAACTTATGGGTCATCCCAAAATGGGTGGGAGATAGGATGTGGCCCAGGAACCATAGATTGATGACCTCTGGTCATTATCACTCAATAGAAAAAAGCATCGCTATAGGAGGGAATTTGAAAATTTGGCTTATCCCAATGTCCCCAGCACTTAGAAGAAATAAAAGATTCAAAACAGCTACAATAAAAAATGCTTGAAAAATTAAAGGAAACCATGCTAAAACAAGTACAGGAAGATGTGATGGCCATGTCTCATCCAATAATAATATCATTGGATCAATAGAAATGACAAAAACAGCTGGTGGAAATTCTGGAATTAAAAGTACAATAACTGAAATGAAGTAGCCAGTAAAGTGGATGAACAGTAGATTGGGGCTGTCAGAAGAAAGAACCGGTAAACCTGACCACAGATACCAATGGGCAACGTGCAAACTGTCGAACAGAGAGAAAGAGGATAGAGAAGGATGAACTCGGCTTCAGGGGAAAGTAGGACACCAGTAAGTGCTCCACCATAAGTCTGTTGGGAGTCCAGAAGATAGGGCAGAGAGAAAGAGCAGGAAAAACTTCAAAGAAACAATGAAGACCATTTCCCAAATTCAGGGAATCCAAGAATATAAAAAAAATCCAAGTATGATAAATGCTGGAAGATCCACCCCCAGACACATTGCAGTAAAAATGCTGAAAGCCAATAACAAAGAGAGAATCTTGGAGGCAGAAAGAGAAAAATGTCTCATCACTTATAGAGGAATCCTAATAAGGTTAACAGCTGACTTTACGTATGAAACAATGGAGGCCAAAGGGCAGTGGGGTTGTATGTTCAAAGTACTGAGAGAAAAAAACAACTTTCAACTAAGAAACTCATTTTAAGATAGAAATTAAAAACTCTATAAATGTATACATATTCTTTTCAGAGTTTCTTTAAAAGACATCATATTGTGTGTGTTAATAATTACACCAAGGTATTACAGAGGGTGTGACTTACAGAGATGGAATTTGTATAGCACACCATGATAGTAGTAATTATGTGCATTGATTATCATACACAGCAGTAATAGCCCACAAAAGGACTACTAATGAATACAAGTTTAGAATGCTATCCTAAATTTCATGTGGAGTTGCAAGTGACACAGAACAGCCAAAACAATTCTGAAAAAGAAAAACAAATTCAAGGACTCATTCTTCCTGATTTCAAAACTTCCTACACAAATAGAGTAATCAAGAAAATGTGTTGCTGGTCTAAGGGTAGAAATATAGATCAATTTAATAGAATTGAAACCCACATTTATAATCAATTAGCTTTTAATGCAGATGCCAAGATAATTCAGTGAGTAAGGAATACTGTCTTCAGTAAATTGTTCTGTGACAATGAAAATCCACATGCAAAAGAATATAACTGGATGCTACCTCACGCCACATAAAAAATTAACTCAGACTGGTTCAGCGATTTAAATGTCAGTGCTGAAACTCTAGACATCTTACAAGAGAATGTATCCATAAATTCATATGAGACAGGATTAAGGTGGGTTTCTTAGGTATGATATTGAAAGAAGAACAATAGAAAGAAAGAGGTAAATCAGACGTCACCAAAACTGAAATCTTTTGTGCTTCAAAAGACAGCATCGAGAAACTGGGAATGACAGCTCATAGAGTGAGAGAAAATATTTTCAAACTGTATCTCTGAGAAAGGACTGGTATCTAGAATATATAAAGAACTCTTATAATGCAGTAATAAAAAACAAAGAAGTCCAGCTAAAAAGAGCCAAAGGATCTCCATACACATTTCTCCAGAGAAGATATACAGATGGCCAGTGTATGCATTAAAAAGATGCTCGTCATTAGCAGTCTGGGAAACGCAAATCAGAACCACAATGAGATATCACTGTACAGTCACTGGAATGATTATAATCATAAACACAGAATATATGCGTCGTTGAAAATGTGAATAAGTTGAAACCTCATACACCGGTGAGGGGATCGTAAAGTGAGGACACTGCTCTGGAAAACAATCTGGCAATTCCTCAAAAGATTAAACTTAGAGTTACCATATGAACCAGCAGTTCCGTTTTTAGGTAGCTACCCAAAAGAAATGAAAACATATGTCCACACAAAAAATTGTCCATAAATGTCCATGGCAGCATTATGCATTATTCATAATAGCTAAAAAGCGGTAACCACCCAAATTTCTAAACTCACTCTCCTAGGAACCTGCTCTCTGCTTTTTTCATCTCACTGGCAGTGACACACTGGCTGGTGTCAGAGAAGTCCAGCCTCGCCCGACTCCACGTAGGCGCTGGTCTTGATCTGTGTGCATGCCTTGTGCTTGACTGACAGCAGTCAGAAAGTACCAGTGGTCATCATCATCCCCATCCTCAGAACACCTCCCTCAGAAGCCACTGCTCTGTCGCCTCGCTCGCTGGGGTGGCTGGAGGCCAGGCAGTTGCCTTGTTTCATCTCTACTTAAGTAAAGCAGAGAGCGCTGCTTCTGTGGCTGGGTCTCTGCTCTTCCCCTGGAGTGACTCACGCAGGATAAGATGGAAACTCTCCCCCACCCCGCCATCTGCATGCATGTGCGTACGCACACACGTGTGCACACACTCCTCCCCGCCCACCCTTCACTTTTCTGTCCCTGAGGGTGCCAGCTCAGTGATCGTTATATACAGTTTCTAGAATAACGGCCACCACAGCTGAGGCACTGTATTAATCATGCCCTTTGCTTTCTGTATTTGCTGATGTTATGACGTCTGGGGGCTTGTTGTTCTCAGAGACACTGCCCCCTGTAAGGTGGCCAGTTCCTAGACACAGTAGAGCACTTGCCACCTGTCCCAGGCCCACACCCTGACCCCATCCCCTGTTGGTGGCTCCTCCCCGAGGCCATTGTCCACCTGCCTTAATCCCAGGGGGCTGGGTACCAGACAATGAGGGACAGCCCCAGGGCTTGCTGTCATTATACAGATGGGCCAGTCCTGAGTCTGCCTGCCCTGTCCTGCCTTGCCTTTCCCATCAAAACCCCAGGAAAGACACTTGTCCGTGTTCTGTCCCTCATTCCCTCTGCTTCTTATTGACCTGGTGCTTCCGGCATGGCCTCACAAGCCATCCATGGCTCTTCTTTCTCTGGTAGAGGACAGAAACTTAGTCCTACTTGACCTTCTGTGTCTCTGTGTCTTACCACATGTGAGTTTTTAAGTCCCTCATTTTATTTTATTTTATTTTTTAAGACTTTATTTATTTGTCAGAGAGAGAGAGCGCGCATGCACTGGCAGGCAGAGGCAGAGGGAGAAGCAGGCTCCCTGCCGAGCAAGGAGCCCGATGTGGGACTCGATCCCAGGACCCTGAGATCATGACCTGAGCCGAAGGCAGCTGCTTAACCAACTGAGCCACCCAGGCGTCCCAAGTCCCTCATTTTAAACGTTAAAACAAGCCTGCAGGAAATGACAGCTGTTTGCTATCATAAGTATTCATTGTGGCCTTTGGGCATTGGCACCGAGTGAGAAACGATGATGTGGCGTGATCACCTCAGCGTCCGGGACCATAAGGCCGGAAAGCACGTTCTGCAGCGCTAACCACAGAACAGTGGAAAATAGAGCAAATGTACCCCCAGAAACATGAAACCCAAAGATCCGCCTCAGTTATGAGCATCCCCGACCTCCCTCTCCAGGCTCCTCTGCCCTATATTTTCCAGCATTGCTGCTGTTGCCCTGAACAGGCAATCTCCAGTGATGACTGGGGAGTGTGAGAAAAGTTCTTTCCTAAAGGAATTCAGTTCTCTAGAGCCTTATGGAATAGGGGCCAATCTAAAAAGAAAGTCAAGTCAGACAAAGAGTCATTTCCCACATCCTAATAAAACAGAGTTGCAGGAGGTTCCAAAAACTCCTCCCTGGGCACCGAAATCGGCGTTCCGTGCTTGTGGGACAGTAGCCCGGGGAGTCTTGTTTGCACCAAGAGAAACTGACGCGATGAACCGCGGACGAGGACAAGGCCAGTCCTCGGCCGCGCGGCGACAAGAAGGCCGGCGGGGGGCGAAGCAGCTTTGCGACCCCTTCCTCTTCTTTCCAGATCGTATGTGAGCGACCAGGGGCAGGATTCAGCCTGGGGCTCAGGGGTCATGACTCGAGGGCCGGCATCGGAGGGTTGTTCTTTGTGGTCCTTTCTTGGGCAAGAATATAGAGGGAGGATGTAAAGATACCACTTGTCTAATGATGGCCTCTTCTCGTCGACGGACTGCAGTCTGAGTAACAGTTACCCTTCACCTCCACTGCCTAAAACTCGGTTCGACGTGCTGACGTTTCCAGCCCGGAGCAGAAGACACGCTAGCGTTTATCACAGACATAAAGGCGGACCGGATCGATAGAACTAAGAAAGGTAAAAGTTTTAAATCACCCTCTGATTGTAGCTGTGGGCACTTCCATTGCCTTTTCTGTTCAGTAGAGATGAGTAGCAAGTAGTGAGCCGTCTACGTTACAGGAGAGAGAGGGAGAAGCACGGGAAGAGGGCAGATGGAGAAGACATTAAAATTACTGTTTCTTTTACTGGATCAAGATCCGGCTTTCAGGTATTAACAATGAATAATGTTTTGCCTTTGGGGCACCTGGGTGGCTCTGTCAGTTAGGCGTCCAGCTTTTGATTTCAGGTCAGGTCATGATCTCAGGGTCCTCAGATCGAGCCCAGCACCAGGCTCCAGGCTGGGCGTGAAGCCTGCTTGAGATTCTCTCTCTCCCTCCCTCTGCTCCTCCCCCTGCTTACGAGCTCTCTCTCTCTCTGTCTCTCAAACGAATAAATCTTTAAAAAAATTTTTTTTGCTCTTGATATTTTCTAAGGTATGCTGATGTGGTAAATATTATAACAACAACAACAAAATATTTCCTTTCCTTATCCTTGAAGGTAGGATACGTTTGGGATATGCTACTCAAAAATTGCCATGACTTTTTGATATAATTATATCCATGTTAAGGATGAAGGGATCTCTTTGCATGATGCTCTAGAAAGTTCATCTGTCCTCTGTAATTCCTTTGGTCATACTGACTCCATGGTACAGGGAGCTCGGAGAAGTCCTGTGTCTGGCTCTCCTTGTCAGTGATGTGAAGGTTGACTTTTGACCCAGGTTAGATTTTATTAAACGTGCACATATTAAATCAAGAGGGCTCTTGATTGGGCTTGCATTGGGCTCGCATTGGGCTCTTTCTGAGTGTCTTGGAATGACTGCTTTCCCTTCATTTCAAGGAAAAGCTCCTCTCTCCCTCTAGGACTTGCCCTGCCCACGACATACTGATTTTCACTGTTACTTAAGTTTTGCTAGTGAACTTTGTAGGAAAGCAATAAAATGTTACCCAAGGGGAAAATAAAAATGTTAAAAAAAAAAAAAAAAAAACAAGAAAGAAAAAAGAGAGAAGGAGATTTTAGGATTTTAGAATTAAGAATAGCTTCCATGACCAGGTCCCTTCCACATTCCTGTGTGTTGGAGCTGAAGTCATCATTCCCTTGAGCCACGGCTGCTGTGGGTAGACACAGGAGGGCTCTCATTCCCATGCAAAGTACTGGCAGGGGCTTATTTTTTACACTAAGTATAATTACTAAGAAATTTGGGTCTCAAAATACATCCTTCTCTGCTTTTTTTTTGCTTTATTTTTTTCCCCTTGGTGATGACTCCCCTAACCCAGGCCTGGACGCGTGGATTCAGGAGCCGGCCAGCCTGGATTCGGGTCCGGCTCTCCCGTGAGAGGTCAGGCAGGCTACGTTCTTCAGCCAAACATCCAAGATATAAAAAATGGGGACAATGATCATGTCACCCCATGTTGCTGCATTGAGCAAGGATTTAATAAAAGGTTGGGGGGTTTATTCTTCTCCTGGCACGTAGAGCTCAGTAACAATGGGGAAGTTTATTATTCTGTAGATCGTCTCTAGGTGTCTTAATTGTTCAGAATGCCGGACCCACCGTGAGGAATGGCCACTGACTGAGTTGGGTTGAGGTGCACTGTTCTCACATGTTTAATGAGTATAGACTAGCGTGTGGATTTTTCCCGAACACAGGAAGCACACAGTCTCAAATAATGTACATTCTTACCACCGCCCAGGGAGACTCAGTCGTGGCTCCTGGGAGAGGAGCCAGTTTGTGGGGCCGATTCGGAGATCAGTGTTGGATTGCCGTGTGAGACGTTTGTTAGAAATCCAAGGAGAGTTGTGGAGAACACGTTTGGGGCTGTCGGTCTGGCGTCCAGGGCCGTGGGCTGGGGTGGAGGCACATTTGAGTACGATGGGCGGCTGGAGAGCATTTACGGCAGCCATCAAGGGGCCACGACATTCAGAGGCCAGGAGAAAAGGACATGGCAGAGAGGGCCCGGAGAAGGGGAGAGGGGCTGGTCCCTGCGGCGGGGGAGCCCGGCCCGCGTGGGTCAGAGCGCCAGCTGGATGCGGGCACGCCGCCTTTCACTCGGCTCTGCTTGCGTGCAGTTTTGACGAACTGAAGATGGGTGGCGGCCCTGGGGCCAGCGCGTCGGTGCCATTTTTCCAACTGCTTTTCCCTCGCTTTGTCTCTCTGGGTCACGGTTTGGGGAGTTCTGTCGGTATTTCTGACTTTGTCCTCATTCTTCTCTGTGTGGTGAGTGGTCATCCGTGGAAGCCACTTGCTTCACGCTCAGGTGACGGTTAGCATTATTTGGCAATCAAGTATTTTTTTAATTAATTACATTGCTTTTTGGACAGAAGCCTGCTGCACGCTTAAGAGACTACAGTTGAGTGAAAACATAACTTTTATGTGCACTGGGAAGCCAAAAAATATGCTGGACTCGCGTTCTCACCGCACTCCCTTTATGGCAGGGTTCTAGAATGGAGCCGCAGCGTCTCTGAGATGTGCCCCTGAAGAGTGTCAGGGGAGAGGGAGCCTTCGGCTGTGTCCCGAACAGGAGCTGCTGTGCCAGTACAGCGCAGTGAGGAAGGGGTCTCCTTGCTGGGGGTCCAGCGGAGACGGGAGGGGGGGCATGGAGAAAGACTGTAGAGTCTTCTCTTGGGGGCAGGGGGGCTGCCGGGGGAGCTGCCAGGAGGGAGACATGGTCAAGAGAGGGTTACGTGGACCGTGGGAGAAAGAGCAGCCAAGGGTACACTGCGGAATGATGCCTCAGAAGGAAAATGGCTGATGTAAGAGGCCGCCGTCCGGAACCGTTTCCTGGAGTCGGAGAGGTGCGGTGGGCTCTGGTGCACGCACGGAGGGGAGTGCCAACCTGGTCATTCTGCACGTACAGGTGGCACCTGCTGTATGCAAAGACAGAGATGCTGGTGGTGGTTATCCTCCCCACCTGTCACTGGAGTTCTGTCTGTCCCTGTCTTCTTAGTTTATGAATTTATCATTTCCTTATGCTCTTTGATGTGCTCATTTTTGTGTCTCTGAACGCCTTACCTTGCTCACCCACCCCTCACCCAGAGAGGGCAAGATGTGGCTCGTAGTACACACTGCTGTCCCTGGAAACGGGAACAGCAGGAGAAATGTCATTGCCCAGATAGGGGTACCAACAGTGTGGATGAGTGATCTCCGAGGTCTTCAAACATGAAAATGGGAAGCCAGACCTTGAGACGTGTCCATTTGGTAAAAACAGGCTGGGTGAGTAGTGCTTCCTTGGCAGTTGTAGATTTCCGAAACATCTGCTCGGGAGATGCCGATGGGCAAAGCATAGATATTTCCACCAGGCTTTAGAGGTACATGCTTCCAGATCCCTGCTCAATTTTAGACACTGGGATATTGACAGACACATGTCTGGGTTTGGGGATTGATCCCTCCATGTCCCTTGGCCCTCGCGAGAGCAAGGGCTTAAAGCAGGTGTTTCCTGCATCCCAGGGCTAGAACCACATCGGTAACTGCAGATTGATGGTGTCACAGAGGGGTCCTGTGTTTATGACATCCTACTGGGTTGTGTTCCTTTGTTGCTTTTATTGCTATTTCAGATTGTTTTTAAGACCAAGTATCAGAACCATAAGAAAGTACAACTTTTGTTCTCAGAAGTAACTGCACACTTGCTATGACCATGTTTGCTGTGGATTAGGAACTGTGAAAACACAATGCAAAGCCCCCACCCACCTGTGTCCAATCTCCATTTGGGAGACAGCCTCCCGAGCTGGACAGTCGGGGGTTGGGGGTCCCGATGCTTCCCCACAGCCCGTGAGCTCACTTTGTAAAAGAAGGTTGTCTGCGATGTTACCATGAGAGACCCAGACCCATAAAAACCTCTCCACAAGCGTGAGCTGCTGTGTATGAAACACTTTCTTAAATGTTTTTCAATGATTATCTACCAATGAGATGCTTCTAAAATTTTCAGGCATGTTTAAATCAAAATAAGTCCTTTGATCGAGTCCGAGGCACACTGAGAGAATCAATTGGGGAAGAGAAGGTCATTCACTAGATACCAGTCTTGAACAAAAGGACCACAGAAGGATCTGTGGTGGCTGGTGTTTTTAGTCCGTCACACAGAAGTGAGCCTGGGGTCCTCGCTGTCTGGGTAAATAGGCAAACATCCGTTCCCACCTCAGCCCCCAGAGCCTCCAGATGGCAGCATCTGGTCACTCACACCGAAAGCAAGATGGCCGGCGATGACATGAAGTTCGCCGTGTTTAGGTGGACATGAGAGAGGGATCCCTCAGCAGAAGGAATAGCAGTGTGCATCGACTCATGTATAGTGGGGCTGGGGGAAGCACGTGGTTGCATAGTCTGCCGTCCACAGACGGGCCTGGCCCATCCGGGATTGGTAATAGTGTGCACGACCCAACGAAGGAAGCCTTTGCCCGCAGTAGGAGACTAGGTGGGGCGGTGCGCAGCTGGCAGTGTGCGGATGATTGAGGGTCTGCCTCCCTCACTATGGACACTTGGTAGCGATGCGTAGACAAAGCGAAATCTTCTGGAAAAATGGGAGGAACTGTCTGTTGCTGTGCTGTGAGCCCTGCCTTGCATACTAGGCCTCAGGGAGGATGGAGCAGGGCGCTGTGTGTCCCAGGATGGTTGACGGTGGTTCCCCATCCCGAGCAGACCCTGTCCGTGCCTCCCGCACCGTCCCTCTGCGTCCGTGCTCTGCCCTCCCCCGTCCCAGTGCACATCCATGTGCACACACGGGCACCTTCTTGATTTCACCCCATGAATGAGGTGCTCCATGGAGCTATTTTCTTATTCTTTCCTCCTAGGGGTTAACTCACATGGAGGGTTCGTGACCTTGGTTCTTGAGTTAAGCATCAAAACAGATCCCACCTTGTATCTCTGAAATGGCTCCTCAGATCGACATATCTAGGCAAGGGTCCCATATGCCTTTCGATATGTACAACCCAGACCTTGGCTCTTCTCTCTCACTGCTGAAAATCAGCTGCCATCATTCCCCGCACACAATTTTCCAACAAAGTCATAAGACCCTGCAGTGGGGGCCCCTGTGACTGTGGCATCGTGCCGGCCATCGAGGCTGATAGAAGAAACCACACTGGAAGTAAGTGTCCCCGGTGTTCAGGGCCTCAGCCTCCAGAGGCATGACGTGCTGCCCTCCTGGGGCTTCTCTGGGCGCACTGACTTCTGGTCCGAGGCAGCAGATACAAGCAGGGGACTGCCTGGTGCCTGCGAACCAGGGCCCCGAACATCATGGCCTTTGCTGAACTGCAGGTGCTGCTTCTGTACTGACCCCCTCTCTTCCAGAGTCTTCTCCGGAACAGATTCCGGTAACCCCTCTTCCAGGGCTTTCTCCACTCCTGGCTGTGCTGCTGTTGGCATATCCCCTTCATGCAGTCTGGGACAAGGCTCTCTTCCCTCGTCAGCCGGGAAGGACGCTGTATTCCTGCAGCTCTTCTGTTGGGAAGCAAAGCCACACGGAGCACTGGGCGGTTATCAGTCCGGAGTCTGTTGGTCAGGGCCTCCCGAGAACAGAACGAAGAGGGCATATGTGCACCTGTGCAGGAAGGGCTGTGGTGAGGGACTGGCTCACAGGGTTCCGGAGGCGGGACAGTCCCGGCTCGGCAGGTGGCCGGCACGCTGGTGGCTGCGGAGGAGCCCGTGCAGATCAGATGCGGTGGCCGTTGCGCAGAATGCCTTCTTGCTGGGGTCGGGTCACAAACTTTCGCTGATTCAGGCTTTCACCTCGTCGGATGAGGCCCGGACCCGTTAGGAAAGTGATCTGCTCTTCTCCGAGTCCACTGACCAAGACATAAATCTCATCCCAGAACACCCTCTGAGAAACACCCAGAGCCACGTTTGACCACGTTGCTGGGCAGCAGGGCCCAACCATCTCGACACAGAGAATGAAGCATCAAACCATCGCTGTGTTCTCTTGGTGCTTTGACTGAAAACATTAAGATGTGTGTTGTGTGGAGCATCTCTCGAAACCTGGGTGATCACTCAGATCGGGAGGGAAATGATTCAAGCCGCCACTCGGGCAGTACCTGCAAGGGCTTGCCGGCTGTGTAGACACAGTTTTCCTGACTCTGCCACGGCGCGCGCTGTTGTTCAGATACTGTTGATAATGTGCAGTTACCTAGCTCTCTCCAGCGCAGTGTCACTCGGGATGAGAACTGGCATAAACCAGAGTGTCTCCTTTGTGTGTGTGTGAGTGCACATGTGCATATGAGTGCACGTGTGAGAGTGCACATGTGACAGAGTGTGTGCATGTGTACACACACACGTGTGAGAGTGTGCATGTGCGTGCGCGCACATGTGCGTGTGAGTGTGCATGTACGTGTGAGCGCACACGTGCATGTGAGTGTGCACATGTGTGAGTGCATGTGTGTGAGACTGCATATGTGTGTGCATGCACAAGTGCATGTGTGAGAGTGCATGTGTGTGAGTGTGTGCATGTGTGTGCGCACACGTGTGTGTGAGAGTGCATGTGGATGCATGCATGTGAGTGAGAAGTGTGTGTGAGTGTGTGCGTGTGTGAGAGTGTGTGTGCGCGTGTGTGTTCTGTTCAAGAGCTTCCGGACGCCGGATCGCTGTCCTGTGCAGGCTGTGTCGTCGCTTGCCACCGCCGTGGACTCGAAGGAAATGCCCCTGGGAAACGGACGCCAGAATCGTTGTCGTTTCTTGTAAAAGTTGCTGAAAAGTCCAGCTGTTTTTGTGCAAACCCATAGCTCTGTGGTTTCTAGGAGGGATCCTTGCCAGTTAGTCCTCAGATATCCGGGGCTTGTAACGGGACACTTGTGGGACCAGGGCGCTGGGTTACCGAGACGGAATCGTGCTCTGCTACGAGCCGGTCCCAGCAGAGAGATGTGACTTCCAGGAAACAGCCTCACTAGTCAGTTTGCACAAATGCAGAGCTTCTCTGTGGGTTCTCGGGGGAGCAGCCGCGCCGCGCGTTCCTGCCCGGGGCTGGTGGGACCTTCCTTTCCCAAGGACCAGCTGTCCAAGCTGCCGTGTGAGTTCGCGGGCTGTGACGTAGCGATGGGGCAGGCCCAAGTGAGCGTGCAAACCGGTGCTGTAGGACGTGTGGGAGAGGGAACACCTCGCTTCCATGACTCTGGTTTTCACTGTAGCTCTTTGCTTCTGAGCTCCCCAATCTAGGCCCTTCCTCTAAGAGTGAAGTTGCTGTGGCATTGCAGGGGGCGGGTTCCAGGGAGAATGGGGGTGGGGTAAGACCGTTTTCAGGAGGCAGAGCTCAACCATTAGGACACCACTACCGAGCCCACAGAATCGCAGCCCCAGACACAGAGCTCCCCCTTACCTCTGTGCCCATCTTCCCTCCTCTTTCTCCTTCTGTCTCCGCCTCCCCCACTCGCCATCAAGCCGGCTGACACTATTCGTCTTCACGGAGGCGTCACCCGCAGGAAGTCACCCCAGGACAGCAGCAGTCCGTGGCCCTGCAGACGAGCAGCCTGCACTGTGTGTGGACGCTGCTTCCCATGGAGCCCCAGACACGTAACACTTGGGATCACCCTTCCGCTTGCCCACCATGCCCAGGGGCCCGTGGGGGATCTAGAGGGCCCAGTGACCTTTGTGGCTCTGCCTGAGATCAGAATGAACGGAGACAGAAGTCAGACAGACGGAAATCAGAACTCCTCTTCCCATCGATGATGTTCTCTTGGCTTTCAGTTGGCCCTGGCCCCAAATGGCACTTAGTTAGTTAGCCCTAGTCCCTGGTGGAGATAAACAGCTGTGGGAACCCCTGCTGGGGATGCTCCCCAGGAAGAGTTAAGGCAGCAAGGAGCAGATGAGAAAACCGGCGTGCTGTCGGAACGGAAGCGGGGAGGGTCGGGTCGTGCCGAGCATGATCCATCCTTCGGAGGGGCGTGAGAAAGGCGTGGATAGGATAAGGTCATGGTCTCTGTGTCGCTCCTCGAGCAGGTGGGTTAGTCAGGGTTCTTTAGAGAAACAGACCCAATCGGGGATGTGTGTGTGTGTGTGTGTGCAGAGAGAGAGAGAGAATTTTATTTTAGGGAGCTGCTTTTGCAATGGTGGGGGCTACTAGCAAGTGCAGAGTCCAGAGTGCAGGTCAGTAGGCTGCAGGTCCGGGTGAGAATAGATGATTCAGTCTTGAATCGGACGGCGGGAAGCTCGGGCAGAACTTGCGTGTTGCAGTTCAGAGGCAAAATCCCTTCTTCTTTGGAAAACCCGGGTCTTGGTGCTTAAGGACAGAAGCTGACTGCACGAGGCCCCACCCACATTCTGGAGGGTAATTTGCTTAACTTCAAATCGACTGATGGTGAGTGTTAATAACATCTTTAAAAAGGATGCTTCATAGCCACATCCAGATAGCGTTTGGCCAAACACCCGCCCACCTTAGTCTTGCCACATTGACACATGGCGTTAACTGTCACAGCACAGGAATGGGACGGGGAAGCGTGCACACGTGCACACGGGGTGGAGGCAGCCTTCCACATGCTTGGAGAGGCAGAAGTCATTCTCCCTAACATCAGGCACCACTGATCTTCTATAAATATTCACCGCATGTGCAACTTTCCTAAGGCAGTGGATTTTCTTATTTCTTTCTGCCTCTTGGGAGCCAGCAAAGGGTGCTTTGGACAGGGAGGCATGGCTCTAAGGCAGAGGGCAATAAACTGGTTTTAACTGTATGTACTTGGGGTAAAAAATTTATGCCTTGGTATGGTATCTATTTATTCATAAAATATGTATGTTTCTATTTTATGCACTTTATAAATGCGAATTAGAATTAAGGATAGAAAACAATGAAAATAGTTTAATTTACTTTTTTAATGGTTTACAAATACTTTTAGGTTCTGTACTGAAGTTCAGTGTGTTATGACCCTTGATTTTTTTTTCTTTAATTTATTTGACAGAGAGATCACAAGTAGGCAGAGAGGCAGGCAGAGAGAGAGGAGGAAGCAGGCTCCCCGCTGAGCAGAGAGCCCGATGCGGGGCTCGATCCCAGGACCCTGGGATCATGATCTGAGCCGAAGGCAGAGGCTTTAACCCACTGAGCCATTCAGGCGCCCCCTGACCCTTGATTTAATGGCTAAATGATTTAGATGAAAGAACTGATGGCTGGGTCTTTAAATCATTACGCTCATTTTTCAGTCCTGTCCACACTTACACAGAGATTTTTGATGAAATTCAGCTGTAAATGCTCCATCTTTTCCTGATGTCAATCAGTTCTCCTTGCAAATCAACCAGAAGGTATTGCATTTTTATTTTTTAGCAAATGGGTTCAAGATGTACTGAATCTTCATTTGGGAGATTTTAACTGAATTTAAAAATTCCTTTCTAAGGAATACAAATGTACAAATATGAGAGTTTATATATTGTTTTTGGCAAGAAAAGCTCATAAAGAGAAATTTTTAACTGTCTGCTTTTCAAATGGTTTCTCCATAACATGTGTTCTTATTAAAGAAAAAAATCATTTCTCCTTCATGGTTGAAATAACGGTTTTACTTTGAAAGGACAGATTAATTGTGTGTGTGTGTGTATGTGTGTGTGTGCGCGCACACGCATGTGCACAAAAAAATCCCCTAGCTAATATAATATTACAGGTTTTTTGACATGAAGAAAAGATGAACTCATTTGGACTCCTATAATTTTCACCACAAATAAATAAGTAGACAACTCCTCTTTAAGTTTAATGACTTTTAACTAGAACACTACCATGTGGTGTTAAAGTCTGTCCTACTCTGAAGTTTTATACAGATTTCCATCTCTGTGGCATTAACCACACAGAAAACCTTGTAGAGCAGGTGTGAGAACACCTTCCCCGACTGGCCGTGAGGTCCCTCACTAGAGGGAGCACCAGCTCCGGCACCTGCCCAGGAAGCACTCTCTTTTGGCCAGCGCACCCTCCGTTGTGGGTGATAGCCTTGTGCCGGGCAGTCACCCTGAGGAGCTGTTGTCAATCAAGATATTCAATAGCTGGATGCCTTTCTGACTTTTAATTTTAAAAGATAAGTCAACACACCCTGTGAATCCCTGTTCTACAGAAAACCTTATCCCCAACCCAGAAATCATCAGGGTGCCTAATGAGGGCGAGGTATGTCCCTCTTTTATCTATTTTGGCGAATGGTACTGATTAGTCGTATTAAGTAAGTGTTGGTAGAAGCAACACAACTAGAAGATGTCCAGGTGAGGGAGACTTCTCCTGGGCTGAGGTCTGTGGCCTGTCACCAGGGCCACAGTGCCACGCTGGAGCAGGGGACACCGGCGCAGGTGCGTATGGCCACATCCCACGTGTGTTCACCTGTCCTGCCCCACGACTCACACCCCACTGACAGTGCAGAGCTCACAACCACACCCTTCGGTTTCCTTTCCAAGAAGACCCAGGCCCATGGGTCCTGCAGCCTCATTTCTTTTCTTTTCTTTCTTTCTTTCTTTTTTTTTTTTTTAGATTTTATTTATTTGACAGAGATCACAAGTAGGCAGAGAAACAGGCGGGGGGGGGGGGGGGGAAGCAGGCTCCCCGCTGAGCAGAGAGCCAGATTCAGGGCTCGATCCCAGGACTCTAGGATCATGACCTGAGCCGAAGGCAGAGGCTTTAACCCTCCGAGCCACCCAGGCGCCCCTGTAGTCTCATTTCTAATGTAGTATATGAGTTTCCTGTTGCTGCTACAACAAATCAGTGCAAACGTCAAAGCTCAACACCATAGGAGTTTATTGTCTTTCAGTTCCAAAAGTCAAAGAGCTAAAATGGGTCAGCAGCAGGGCTTGCTCCTTCTGGAGGCTGGCGGGGGGGGGGGCTTTTTTTTTTTTTTTTTTTTTTTTGCCTTTTCCAGTGTTAAAAAATGATGGGAGAAGACAGTTTAGGTGATACAAACATATTTTATTTAACACTTCATAAAGCAGATGGTCTCTATTTGGAGAACTGCAGAATGGGCAGACGGCAGGCAGCTTTTATCGGATCATGAATAAAGAACAAGGAGCAGGAAAGCAGATGATCTCGGAGGGGCGGGGCCACACAGTCAACTTGTTTGGGGTAAGAAGGAACCAGGTACGCGGAGAGCTCGGAGGTGGTTCGGCACTTGGGACTGACTACGTCTCTGGGCAAGCGGCACATTTACAGGGACAAGAGAGTTCCCCAAATTTCTGTTGGCTACCAGGGTGCCCTGGGCAGGAGCAGCTCCATCTTGAGCCTGGAAAGTGTTTTCAAATCAAGCTTCCACGAGCTGCCCACACACCTTGGCTCTGGGCCCCTCGACCTTCAGAGCCAGCAGAATACCCTCCTCCCGGCTCTGTCTCTGAGCCCACGGTCACATTGCCTTCCTCTGTCTTTGACCCTTTCTCCCTCTTAGAACAGTCCTCGTGATTGGTCCCGGCTGGATAATCAGGGATTATCTTTTCACCCCCAAATCCTTAATCACACCCGCAAAGTCCCTTCTGCCGCCCACAGGCCCTGCAATTAGGGTATGGATGTTTCTGGGTGGCCATGTTCAGTCTACCATGCGTGGCCTCCTCCCCTTTGTGAGCAGCCATGAGTCAAGTGATGATATAAAAGCTGTTGGTCCAGCACACTCATACACCAAAAACAGAAGAAGATGGCAGACGTTAGGGGAACGATGTTGGGGTCCAAGGGAAAAGAAAACTCCTTAGATTGGGATGTGATCATTTTGCAATGAAGCAAATGTGCAAAATTTAGCAGCAAGCAGTATTCTGGAAGCACGAGGCTGTTGTCAAATAGATCTCTCCCATTCCAAGGACATAGGCAGAAACGCAGCTGAGACTTCTTCCAGCTGTTGTGGGTCCCTACAACAGCTGCTGCCCCTCGCCCCCCCACCCTGGCCTGGCTGCTGCCAGGCTGGAAGCAGCCTGTTCTCTCCCTCCCCGGCCCTCCCAACAGACAGACGTCCTCGTGCCTCTGGCTGGCAGCCCTTCACGGCAGCTGTAGTCTTTTCTGTTCTATTTTTAATTTATAGTGCTGGGACCATGGCTGTTTTACTAGTGTTTCGCATGATTTGGAACACATTTTGTGTCAGGTCTCGAAAAGCTTCACCCAGAGTGCTAGTCCCTTTATCCCCAGACTTCCTGGTTGGAATCTGTCCGCCCCAAGCCCCTGCTCACCTGGATGACATTCAGGTGCAGATCTTCATGGATCTCCCCAACAGCTGGCATTCCCCGGTCTGCGGTCTTCCTGTCTCTTGGAAGACAAGATTTTCTTTTTTTATTATTATTATTTAAGGGCTTCTTAGAAAACATCAAGAGCACAGAAAAGTGCTGCGTACTATTGGCATCCTCAGAAACAAGGTCAGAAACTTCAGAAGAGGAGGAAAAGCAGGAGACTGACTGGTCAGAGTTGACTCAAACCGGCAGCTGTTGGAAGGATGGTCCGTGGCCACCTCTGCACGTGGACCTTGCTTCTTTAGGTCTGCAGAGAGGTTCGGGCCCATGACTCAGCACATTCGCATACTCAAGTCTGAATTAGCCAAAGACAGTCAGTGTTGAGTCTATGAATGTGTCAAGCTGGGCTGAGGAGATGTTGGAGGCCGAGTCCAACAGTCCGGAAGAGTGAGGCTCTATGAACATGTCCGTATGATAATCTCTTGGTATTGATATCACTAGAATCACTCTAGTGGTAGCTGTTGAGTGACTTACAGAGGACAGAGTTAGGCTTTCTACATTGACGGCAACTTAGTGAATGTGAAGTGGTCGGGGAGATGGGGTGGGGGAGATGGGGTGGGGGAGATGGGGTGGGGAAGATGGGGTGGGGGAGGGGGAGGAGAAGAAGAAGGATGAGGAGGCGGCGGTGGAAGATGGAAGGAAGGAGGGAACGGATGGAGAGGGGGAGGAGGAGGAGGAGATCCTGTGCAGCAGCACCAACCCCTCGCCAGGCCTTCCCCCGAGCGAGAAGGCACAGACACACATTTCCCAGACCACTGGCACTGTCACTGTCATCATTTGCTCCGAAGTGACAGTGGTCTTTGGGCGTGCTCCTCGTATTTGCAACACCTCACTTTTGGAGCTCCCAGCCTAATGCCCAGGACCCCAGTGTGCACCAGGAGACCTCAGGATTCTGACTCTTAACAGGGAGACTCTGAAGACGCCCCATGGCTTCTGCATTAACGGGCTGGTAGGATCCCATGTGCAAGAAAACCTGAAGCCTGTTCCTTCAGAGTCCTTAGGAAGGGCCTGGAATGGGGCTCATTTGTGTGGTCGCATTAACAGTTCTGGTTCTTGAATATAGGTTCTTCTAGAAGACCAGTGGGAGCCTTCCATAGGACAGGGTGCTATGGGAGACTGCTGGAGGGAACATATTCAGGGCAGGCCCAAACACATGAGGTCAGGTTTCTGCCAGGTGGGACTCTGCGATCAAAGACAAAGGCCTAAGGCCAGGTGCACCTTAACAGGGTGTTTTGCTTATCTTAGAACTCTCTTGGAAGGAGATTTTGCTCTGGGCTACCAGGGAATTCTTGACAATGGTAATCACAGGAGTCTGAGAGGCATCTGAAGAAACTCAGCAGGTTGGGCTGGAAGGTGGCTTTCAGAGGATGACTATGGAGGTGCCCCTGTGTGGATGTCTAATGCCTAAAATATCCTGTTCATGTCTTTGAGCACAAGCGAGCTGGGCGCTTCCAGGTTCAGTGTGCTAATGCACTGTAAAGGAGAAATGCATTTTCAAGGTAACACTAGCAATTTCTGTTTATGGAAACCATTAAAGTTGAGGTTATAGGAACCTTTCAAAAGAATCTCTTCATAAAACTTCTAATAAAAACATTTAATGGCAAAAGATGGGACAAAATAACCTATGGGCCAGAGTTGCAAATTGTTCAATCTGAAAACAGGCGAGTTGTGTTTTTATTTTTTCTCACTGCTGAATTGAAAACTCATTTTTAAAATTCTACTTCAATTGTAAAGAACTATTTCTGTTCGCCAATAAGACTTTTGCTTTCAGAGAGGGATGGTAAGAAAAGGCTCACTTTATCAGCAATCATAATGAGACCGTCTGTGCCCAGGAGTACAGCCCTACCGTCTGCCGCCCCCATTCTGCTGCACTGAGCGATCACAGGTGTCCCCTGGAAGTCCTGGGTGTCCGCCTGGATGTCCCCCAAGTCTCCCACA
Organism: Mustela nigripes; assembly: GCF_022355385.1. Taxonomy (NCBI): domain Eukaryota; kingdom Metazoa; phylum Chordata; class Mammalia; order Carnivora; family Mustelidae; genus Mustela; species Mustela nigripes. Next base: position 5,577,419 of record NC_081568.1, read on the forward strand.
CAGTGGCTGAGCCTTTCTCCTCAGCCTGGGCTTATCTTTCAATTCGGATGTTCAGTGACCTGATTTGTCAGCCGCCCAAGCACGCAGCCCACTCTTGGAAGCAGACTCCCATGCACCAGCCATCAGAGCAGAAGGCAGACCATCTATGGATTTCCACCAAGAAATCCCACTGTTGCCTAAAGCACGATGCTCACATTTGCAGGTTAGTTCGTGCTCCTCGTGTTGGAGGTCTCTTCTCATGGTGTATGGATTTAGGGGCAAGAATCAGAATGAGCAGAGCTAGAGGGGCTACTGTAAAGATGGGTTCTGAGGGTTCCCTTGCTGCTCTCCTCTGTGGGGTCCACATGGCCACAGTGCTGGGGGTCCTGAGCCTGCCTGTCCTCTCCCTGGACAGCCCAGAGAGACCATCAGCAGCTTCCTCTCCCTCTCCCTTCTGCTCTTCCTCTTGATCTCCACGGGGTTCCAACAAGCCAAGCCATTCTGCAGCATCTTACCCTTGAAGAGGTCTGTGCTGGGTCCATTTGTGTTTGTTTATTCATCTAATTCTTAAAGTCTTGTATTCCTCTTTCCAGCTTGCAGGAGGGAGGAACCCCCTCCCCTTGGGCCACCGTGCCGCCTCTACATTAAAGATGCCATCCTCTAGGGCTGCCTGGGAGGGTGGCAACTCGGTTGACATAGTGCCCACATCGCACCAGAAACGTTCCACGTTTCTATAAGCGACTTCAACGAAAACACACAGGGTAGGTGGAACTCGTACTGTTGAGGACAGAACTCAGAGTCCAATACGTGACGTCCCCAGGATCACAGCGCAGCACAGAGGGGTCAGGATTTTAGTCCCAGTTGTCTGGATCGACACGCCCTGCCCTTTCGCCTACCCCCCAGAGCCCTGGTGCTGGGGCTCGCCCTGCCCTCCCGCTTCCTGCTCCTTTCTGTCCTACCCTGGGTCCGGTACACTGATTCTATCCACAGGATGGATTTTCTCTCCTGTGTCTCATCTGACCTGAAGAAAACACTGGAGTCCACCGCTAGGATCTGGTTCATGCCTGAGCACTCGCACACAAACCAAGAGCTCCTGCAGGCAGGGTCAGGTTCGTAGATGTGGTTCTGGCATTTGGTGGGATCATCACGTATATATCAAGGGATGCGTGGAGGGAGGGAAAAGCCTTCCAGCACAGAGGAAAGAACCATTCAGTGCCTAGAGGGCAATCCCCTGTCTCACAGGCTGTCCGAAGGAGAGACAGTTGCTTCTCTGGCTCCTTGCCTTGGCATTTCCCTAAAGAGGAAAAGCGTGAACTCCAACAAAGAAAAGGTGGTGTTACGGGAGGTTGATCTACGGGGCTGGGAAGGAGAAGCATCAGCTTTCTCCGTGCTACGTTCCACCCCAGGTTCTAACAAGCACAAGATGCTTTGGCAAGGACCCCGTGATCCCCTGTCAGACCATCCAGGCGTCCTGGCCTTGGGGAGATCTCAGAACAGTAGAACCTGCATCTTCCATGACTCTTCATCTGCTTCCAGATTCCAAAATACACTTCTTTTTGAAGTAATTTTAGCTCAGTATTTACTATGTGATTCATCATCCTCTCTTAATACTTATGACACGATAATAGTCTCTTCTGGAATAACAAACCAGCATGCCAAAACCTTGTTCGAGAGGAGAGCAACCATTTCCTCACTTGGAATGAGCTCCTGCTCTGCTCCTGCGGGTGGAGAAGCGAAGTCCTGGTCTTCGATACTGAGTGATTCGGTGCGGTTGCCTTCTACTCACTAGACTTATCTGTTCATTACTTTAACCAAACTACTTAAAACTGAAGTATTCCATAGGCATCAGGGAGATTGAAAGTGAAACCGTGGCTTACTCACCCTTCCTCCCTCCATCGGAAGCAAGATGTTTGGTGTTGATGGGGGCGGGGGTGAGTCTGCTACGGAAGATCCCGAGGTCCAGGCTGGTGCCCTGTGATTGGTTTGGGTCCCGTCGATCGATGTCTCCCTCTTTGCTTGTGGGTGCCTGAGGATGCTATTTCTCTGGAGAAAAAGGAAGTAAAATTCAATGTATAATGCCCTAGATTTCTCTGCAAACAGCTCTATTGAAAAGTTTTATGAGGATGATTCCGTACTTTTTCTATCATATGCCCGTTCCCGTACTCGAGTTACACTGTGGTGCATGGTTGGTTCCATACGTCTGTCTGACCAGCCAGCCCGTCCTACCTAGCTGTTTGCTCCAACATCCGTCTAGGGTTTGCTATGAAGGTGTTTTTAAGACATTCACATTTGATCGCTTCTCGGCCTTTTGGCTAAGATCAAGTGTAAGACATTCACATTTGAATCAGTAGACTTAGAGTAAAGCAGATTCCCCCGCCCCCATAATGTGGTGGGCTTCTTACAATCGGTTGAAGGCCTCAAAACAGAGTGCGGTCCCCCGAGGGGGAGGGAATTCTGCCAGCAGATTGCCTTTGGAGTCAAGATGCAACACCAGTCCTTCCCTGGGTCTCCAGCTTGCTGCCCTGCCCTGTGGAATTTGAACTCGACATTTCCCAAAATCACAAAATCCAATTCCTTTAAATGTAGCTGGTGATGACCGTGATGGATTGATAGATTGGTGATCGGCAGATGCAGATGGAAGCAGGCACGGAGCTCTGAAAGTTATGACAGGTGCCGGCATAGGTGACGTACATGCTGCTGATTCTGTTTTCTCTGGAGGACCTTGACTGATACAGGGCAGGGGGAAATCACTGGAAATCAAAAGAAATTAAGAACAATACCCACCCACCTTTCAGGAAACAAAGGTGTTTTTTAATCAGAGAAAGAGAAACATATACATGTGCCATTGCGGTGCAGCGGGAAGTCTGTCCTTCAGAGCCTTTCTTCTGTTTCGCTGTCACTTGAGACCCGCGTGGCCCTGGAAGAAGCCAGGTGCTCTGATATCGGTGCTGATGTGAACGGTGATGGGAGGCTTGATGTCTATCAGTGCCCGTTCAGTCTCCACTGACGCTGGAATGAGAATCCATCCCAGCTCCCCTGGTTTCCCAGAACGCACATCGAAACATACCTGGACCTGCCTCGGGTCGGGGCGGTGGGATGAGTGGTGTCCCAGGCAAGTGTGCCTCACAGTTTTTGTGAGAATCACCCAAACTTCCGGTACTTCTTAGCAGGAGACGATGAAAAAGGATCAGAAGGAGCATAGATGGGAAGAGCCAAAGGAATGAATGACGGAGACGAGTCAAGCGTAGGCACCACAAAAGGGCTACTACCACCAGCAGGCGACGCGAGCTGGGCCACTTTGCATTATGACGCCCCAGCATCATGGTGGCTCAGGCACAGTGCCTGGCCCGTGGGAACCACTCAGGATGCAGGGCTTGTCACTCCTATTATTTTCTGCTTTCTAATGTATTTGTTGTATTTCAGTGCCTTCGTATATAAAAAGCACTGAACAATTAACCCAGAAGGTAGGCTGTGTAGACGCGGAGACATGGCAGGAGAAGGGCACGTCACACAGAAGGACGACACTGGCTTGCAAGCCTGCGTTGTGCACCTGAACAAGGTGGGCCTGTCGCTTGTGAAAGATGGCTGTCCCCTCCTTCCCCCTTCCCAGCGCACCTGCTGTTTCCAGACTGACGGCTCCTCGCTCATCCAAGTTAAGAGGCTGCTGCCCCCCAGGGCGATGGGGCTGAGCTGGAATCTCCAAACAATGTTCGTTCGCCCTTCCGCTATTTATTGAGCGTGTATTACGGACAAGACATTGGACCTTGTTTGGGGGGTTTTTTTAAAAGAATAATTGATGTATTCTTTTTTGTGACAAAATATCATTGGAACAAATGGCTTTATTGAAAACCTATACTATTATCCTGCGATTGAACTTCATAATAGGAAGCACAGACTTGTTCTCTGTACCAAGAGTATATTTCTCAGTGGTCTACGAAGTGTGTACGCACTCACGTTTGGAAATAAACCCCACTTACCCCTTACCCACGATGCCGTGTCCCTTATAATAACTTCTCCTAAGATTTGAGCTGTGGGTAGTTTCTTTTATTTCTTCCTAATCAGTGCTTATTATGTGATTTTAATTACTTAATTTCCAAGTACAACTGATAGAGGATAAGCAAGGAAGGAAGTTTGCAACTAGAACCCAAGTAAGTGGGAACACTTGACTCTTCCATCACAGACAGCCTGCCCAATTTTTTTTAAGATTTTATTTATTTATTTGACACAGAGAGAGAGATCACAGGCAGGCAGAGAGGCAGACAGAGAGAGAGGGAGAAACAGGCTCCCCACTGAGCAGAGAGTGGGGCTCGATCCCAGGACCCTGAGATCATGACCTGAGCCGAAGGCAGAGGCTTAACCCACGGAGCCACCCAGGCGCGCCCCCCATTCTCCTTTTAAATTCAATTTTTTGCCCCTTTAATTTCCAAATCAAACATTGGAAAGCATTTTGAGGCATTGGACTTTTGATGAAAGGATAATATTTTAAAATTTGCTACAGGTTAAGAAATGGGTAAAAATGGGAGGAAACGTTGAGGCATTTTTTTTTTTTTTAAAAAACTTTGCTGTTGGACTTTTTGCTTTTACATGTTCTGGCAGTTTCCCAAAGGTAGAGCTTTGCAGAGCAAAACTCCGTGAAAAGTGAGCCTCTTCAGTGTTTTTCCTGCTGGATGATCCCCTCACAGGAGATGACGCTCGAGTGGGCATGAGACGCTCAAGAGGGAGGAGGAGGGTTTATGTTTAGTATTAATTACACAACTGAGAGATGGCCTCTCTCTGAAAGAGCTGCCTGAGAAACTCTGCATTGTTCGCTGTGCCCGTGCTGGAGGCTTCGTGACAGCGTATGAATCAAACTAATTGTAACTCTTACTTGGTTATGAAAAAAAATGACATGTGCGTTCTTCTAAATTAAGTCTTTCTCACACAAATTACTGGTTGCCACCATAAATCAAGCAACATGTATTCTGAATTCTGACGGCTAGAGAATTAGCTATGGAGTGGGGAAATGAGATACTTTTGTTTGCAGCTAAACTCAAGTTGACTTTTTTTTTTCCTTTCTCTAAAAATAAGTGTTCTGGAACGATTGCTTCCCCAGCTTCTGTCGCAAGGAGGGGGCTGGGATTAGGCCGGCCGCCCAATGTTAGCGTGGGGAAAGCGAGGCCCAGAAAGGTTACGAGTCCCCTGCAAGGCGGTGGCCAGGCCAGACATGAATTTCCATCGTCTGGTCGGTGTGCAGGGACGGCGCTGCCCCGGCATCGTCGTGAATCGCGTGGCGAGACGGGGCAACCAGCCCCTTACCTCCAGGATGTGGCCACATCCCCCCGGAAGCCGGTACCACCGGGACCCAAGCACATCGGGGAGCTGGGATTTGCTTCCAGACGCCCGGACACCCGAGCCTGTGTGCTGGGCCTCTGTGCCCTCGTCTTCAGCGGAAAACCCAAAGAGAACTTGGAAATGGGTATTTTCTGAGAAGATCCACTTGAAGGCTTTTATTGGAAAGTCCAGCGTGTTGAGTAAGTGAGAGACAGATCACCGAGATAGTGAAACGGTGCCCTTGGGTGGAAGGATACACCGTTTATCCCTTTCCTGTTCGTAGTTCGGGTTGTCAGTGGCCGTTCCGACGGGGCTGCCGTGCCTTTAAGTGTGACGTCCAAGAGAAGTGTCTCTGTACCGAGACCCTCCAACGGCAGCCCGGGGGCCAAATCTCAGCCACCCACCCTCGGCCTCCATACAGTCCCCTGAGCTGAGAATGCTTTTTACATTGTTAGGTGATGCTTTCTTTAATCAAAAGAAAAATAATATTTCACGACACATGAAAACTCTATAAAATTAAAGTTTCAGTTCCCACTAGTGAAATCTTGGCACACGGTTCCTTTGCATAGGGCCAGGGGCTGCTTCTCACCATGATGGCAGCCTTGAGTGGTTCGGACAGAGGTGGGCTGAGGCACAGCCCCTGAGCTGTGGATCATCTGGCCCTTCGCAGAATTTGCCGACCCCGGCCCTGCACTTGGTCGGCAGAGGCACTGGGTCATGTGCTGGTTCCGGCCAAAGGGGCAGCTCCCCGGCCTCCCCGGGAGGCCCAGGACATGCAGAGCCCACCCCTCCGCAGAGGGATGGCTCCTGGCCGAGTCGAGAGCCTCGGGAGCTGCCCAGCGGCCACTCCTGCTGCGTAGTTTGGGTGCCCCTGGGTGACGGGCCCAGAGAGGGTGGCCGTGGGGAGAGGCTCAGGTCAGTTACAGAAGGGACAGGAATATTTTAGGAGCCGTGAGGACACATAAGCAGGTAGCACGATGGAGGGGCAGCGTGGAGAAGTCGGAGGGAGACCGAGCCAGGCAGGGTCTGTCTGCTCATGGGCCCAGGGCAGTCCCAGGGGCTCAGGCATCACCCCCTCCTTCTCCTCTGCCTGTGGATGCAGGGTTTCTCCAGCTGGGAGCTGAACGGTGCCCCCCCAAGCTCATAAAATGCAGCTGTGGCCGCCGGTTCTCCAGTGCGTGGACACGGGGCACTGCGTGGCTCTCGTCAGGTCTTACTGGTGCCCTGACCAGAGGGGATGCGTGCTCTGACACCCAGGGGACCCCTGGAGGGCGCAGCTTCTGCAAGCCGGAGAGAGGCCTCGGGAGACAGCGGCCCTGGGACACCTTGACCTCTGGAAGCATGAGGAGATGTGATTCCGTGGTGGTTTGTTCCAGCAGCTCCTGGCCACCAAGACAGCATTCTACGGCCGTGTTTGCTCCCCGCGGCTCTGCTGCTCCGTCCCTCCAGTCACCGCCAGGATCTGGGCAGGCCCGCGTGACTCAGGGTGGCGTGTCTCTTCTGGTCTGCACAGAGCGGCTGCCTCTGCCTCTCTGTAACACAGGGAGGCTCCCCCAGGCTCCTGAGCGCCAGTGCCTCCCAGGAGACCAGAAGTGCGGCGGGCTTTCTACAGCGACTTCCACCATCCCATTCCTAAGCTGAACGAAGCGTTAAACACAGTGACAGGCTGTAAAGTAGGCAGCCGGGAGTGGCCGGTCACAAGCTCAGCCTGGCCCCCGGGGCTGGCTCCTTCCTGGCTGTGGGACTCCCCAGGGCACTCAGAAACGTGTGGCCACCCACCGCAAGCCAGTGGCATCCTTCAGTGTGACAGCTGACTGTCTCCGGGCACCACCATGTACCCCTAAGTCAGGTGCAGAATTGTCCCTGCTTACTGCGCCCGCCATAGAGGGAGGCCCCACAGCAAGGCCATGGGAAAGGAGCAGGAGGTGGGGAAGTGGGACAGAGCGTGACCGGGTCGTCCTGAGAGACTCACAGGTCAGTCCGCAGAGGGCAGACACCGGGGCAGCAGCCGCATCCTGAAGGAGGCTCCATTGTTCCCTGAGCTGTGTCCGTGAGGCCACTGGGACTTGTTCAGGGCTTCCTGCTCGCCTCGGGAGCTTACATCCTCTCGTATCTGAGCACTCAGGTTCGGTCCCCCACTTGCAGGGACCCTAAGGTGAGTGTCCACCCCTCCGTGCATCTGTGTCCAGCTGCCCCCGACTACGGGATGGGACGGAGCCCACTGCTCGTCCTTCCTCCCCGTGGCATCAGTTATAGAGGGGACTGGGCATTTTCCCTAATTTATCTGGGATCTAGGAACACCTTCAAAGTAGATGGGAAGTCATACCGTTTCCTCCCTGTCGTGATCTCTGGGGCGTTACTTCACCTCTCTGCGGGTTTGTGGACACGAGTGAGAATTCTTTGGGCTCTGTCTCCTCTGTGAGATTGTGTAGGGGTCAGGCAGGGTTATGATCCCAGCCTGCCCCACCTCATGCTCAATTCAGGAATCTTCTCTGTCTCTTCCTGGCCATTGATTTTGGAGTTTATGATCCTGGGTCACGCCCTTGTTTTTGTTTTTGTTTTAATTTTATTTTTTCAGTGATCCAAGATTTATTGTTTATGCACCACACCCAGTTCTCCATGTAATCCGTGCCCTCCTTAATACCCACCACCAGGCTCACCCACCCCCCACTGCCTCCCCTCCAAAACCCTCAGTTTATTTCTCAGAGTCCACAGTCTCTCATGGTTTGTCTCCCCCTCCAGTTCCCCCCAACACCCTTCTCCTCTCTAACTCCCCGTGTCCTCCATGCTATTTGTTATGCTCCACAAGTAAGTGAAACCATATGATAATTGACTCTCTCTGCTTGACTTATTTCACTCAGCATCATCTCTTCCCGTCC
>NC_081568.1:5585686-5660407 GCF_022355385.1 Mustela nigripes
TGTTATGCTCCACAAGTAAGTGAAACCATATGATAATTGACTCTCTCTGCTTGACTTATTTCACTCAGCATCATCTCTTCCAGTCCCGTCCATGTTGCTACAAAAGTTGGGGATTCATCCTTTCTGATGGAGGCATCATACTCCATCAGTGTATACGGACCATATCTTCCTTATCCATTCATCTGCTGAAGGGCATCTTGGTTCTTTCCTCAGTTTGGTGACTGTGGCCATTGCTGCTATCAACATTGGGTTACAGATGGCCCTTCTTTTCACTACTTCTGTGTCTTTGGGGTAAATACCCAGTAGTGCAATTGCAGGGTCATAGGGAAGCTCTATTTTTAATTTTTTATGGAATTTCCACACTGTTTTCCAAAGTGGCTGCACCAACTTGCATTCCGACCAACAGTTTAGGAGGGTTCCCCTTTCTCCACATCCTCTCCAACACACGTTGTAAACTGTCTTGTTAATTTTGGCCATTCTAACTGGTGTAAGGTAATATCTCAATGTGGTTTTGATTTGAATCTCCCTGATGGCTAGTGATGATGAACATTTTTTCGTGTGTCTGTTGGCCATTTCTATGTCTTCTTTGTGTCACTGCTGTCATTGGTGAAATTTCTTTGTTGCTTTTTGAAAATGTTAACCTATTTTATTAGGTATTGAGTGAGGGAAGTTCTGCCCTATGCTGGTTTTAACATGACAACTAAATTTGGCCCCCTATCTAATTCATCTACTCAGAGTCATCAACCAGTGCAATCATAATTACTGATCATTTGATGAGTGTAATAAACATCTAGAATGTCAAAGGTATGTAAAAATAAAATGCATTATCTCTACCTGTTCTGCCCCCTCCCAGAAGTCACTGAGACTAGAACTGAGCAAACCAGTGTAAGTGAGGGAGCAGGAGAATGATTCGTGACAGCGGGCATCACCGACTATGAAACCAGTCCTGATTCTGAGAGAAGCTGAATGCCTGTGGGTCTGTACCAGTCAACGGAGACTTCACTATCCCTGAGGCTAAAAAGTACAGGCCTCCTGCCTGCCAGGCATTGTTCTAAGCCCTTTGTAAACATCTGTTCCTCTGATCTCACAGCAAGCCCATTCGGGACAGGCTTCTCTGTCCCCTTTAAGATGAGGGGCAAGGGTAGATCTTCAAGGAGAAGCTAAGAACAAACCAAAACAGGGAGCATGATGGGAGAGAGTGCACAGGGAGAAATGAACAGAACCACATCTCTGGAATTTTATGAAAGACATAAAGTAGCAAGTACTGTAGAGAGACTGGACAGGACCATGACCTTCCTGGACAAGTTTTAGACTTGAAGGAGGGGTGCCTTTGCTATTGCGTGGAAGCTGTCAGCCAGGTAGGGGGCAGGGGCACGGGCTTATGGGTAAAACCGTTCAGCCACAGTGGAACATTTGTAAATACAAGTAGCTATCCTTATGATTGTCTGGAAATCATGATTTGGGAAGTTAATACATAATTCTATTTCACGTCTTAAATGCATGGTCCTTTAAGACCCGATTTTTTTTTAATAGTTTTGCAATATTTAGGAAAGCATGACTGGGGATCTGACATCTTCTTTTATGTGTTGCTCAGTTGTGAATCCAAGTTGAGTAAGAAGGTTAAGGTCTGGGAAGTGAACTGAAAATTTGGCTGCTTCTTTTAAACATAGTCTTCTCAATCATAATTGCATATATTATATGCAAAGAACATCTTGCTTTGGGTACTGTGATATTGTATGTTTCTATAAGCTACTAGAAAAGTGTTCTAGTAAAATTGCTGAACAGAGGACAGAACATTCCCAGATATTTCCATGGACCACTTCAGAGTGAATCCTGACACATATCCGAATGCCATTTCATTAATTTTCTCCTTTCCTTTCAAAATTGTTTATTAAAAGAAATCTCAATCCCACCCAATTTTTGTTTATTTTTATATCTGTGACAAGAAGTCAACATTAATTTTGAAAGCCCCCACATTGTCGGAGCTAATTTACACGGATTCATGTCTGAAATGATCTTAAAATAAGTTGAAAGTGACTCACTGCCTTTGTGGACAGCTGCTGAATTTTCATTGTGTGTCTTATTGGTTTGAAGTTATTTCTAAGAATTATTTGCTAAGTGTTGATCAAGGGTAGAAACCAAAACAGGGACGTAGTGGTGGCATTGAAGTTGTATTTGCCTCATATCCTCCCCGAGAGCTGGTCTTCCCAGGCCTCCCCCTAAAGAGTAGAGGTCCAGCTCAGAGCCCGTGTTTGGACAAGAGAGAGAAGTGATGTGTTGAGAGAGACGGACATGCGGCGAATTCATAGAAAATCAAGTTGGAATCCAAGATCTCCCCAGTCGTTACTTGAACCTGAGCTCTGGGGCTGCTCGTGGAGTTGGGCTGAGCCTATAGAGCCTGTAGAAATTACTTACCTTTGGATCCATGAATGCTGGAAGGCCCTGCCCTCCAGTCTGTGTCCAATGAGAACCACCAACGTTCCCACCACCACCCCCGACGCAGTTGCCATCCCTTGAATCTGAACTGGCTTTTTCTTACTTATTCTAAAAGAATTTAAGTCATGCTCTGGGATGTCTGGAGCACAGGCCCTATGAGGCCCTGAAGTTCTCTTCTCGTTTCTGGGGCTGCTGCCCTGAAATCACCATTAGGAAGCCAGTCCAGCCTCACAGAGGATGAAAGAGCGTGTGGAACAGAACCAAGGCCCAGACGTCTGCCAGCAGGCACTGCCGTAGGGCCGTGTGGCTGGGGGTATGGTGGGCCTTCCAGCCAGCCAGCCTTCCCGGTGAGTGCAGGCCTGTGGCGGCCCACAGCAAAACCACCAAGGAACCGCCCCGCCGATCCACAGATCATGACGACAAAAGGCATCACTCTTCTAAACCACTAGCTTTGGGGTGACTCACTTGGCAGCAATAGGTAACTGGAGTATATTCCTGATCCGATCTGGGCTTGAGCTCAGGTCCACACAGGCCCAAACGCTGGGGAGGGCATTGCGTGATTTGAGATACAGTATTTCACCAATGCCAGCTTTGTCACCTGTGCCTTCAGTGCTCTTAAAAATCTGTTTACACCTGACAAATGTGCTTAATGGCGTGGCCCCGCTGAGACTTCCCAAGTCTTTAGATGCTGATGTTGTGAGTCAAATTCATAAATATTTTGTAACGTAATATAGCCTCTCTTCTCAGTAGCTGTGACTTTCATTCTCACGCCGATCTCAGTTTTTGATTCCTGGCAGGAAACCCGCCGTCTTTTTCACGTTGGCGAGGCTGCGATTCGTAAGTTAGTCATCCCCTCCTCTGCGGCTCCGCGCCCTGCTCTGGGCTGCGCACGGGGAGCCGGACTCGCGGCAGGAGGAGCCCAGGCCCAAGTCGTTTGTGTGCGCACTTGCCTTCCCCTGCCGAAGAGTCAACAGCCGTGCCACTTCCTTCGCTGTAGAAAGCTCAGATTTCAGCACACCTTCAGGAAAAGTATACGAAGAGCTAGAACTGCTCTTGTTTCTTCACAGCTGCCCCAGAAATCTGCGTGCATGCAGACTCTGGAGCACTGTGAGCTGATCAAATGATACCTCTGTATCTATAGGTGTAGACATCTGTAGGTGTAGATGGACACACACGTGTGTTATGCGCATGCGTGATGTACATCACATATTTATTATACACATTCTCCCATCGTGTCTGAGAGCACAGAAAAGGCACCACTTCTTAAAAACTACCAAAAACAAACAAGACTTCAAAATGTATTTCTTCTCAGCTTCCACACTCGAGACGGTCTTTCCAGCTTCTTTCGGACACCTTCCAAAGTGGAAGAAATGTAGATGTGGAAATGACAGTAGAAATCTGTTCAAACACCTGTCAGGCTACAAGGAGGACTTTGAGAGCCAAAGAAGTTAACAGTTTGCCCCTTGTCCACTTACTGAGTGACAGAGTCGAGGCCAGGATATTCTCCGGACTTCCACCATGGAAACACCAGATGAGTGAATGAGCTATCAGAGGAACTCTGGTTTGAAGTGTAACGAGGTGTTGGTTAGTTGCATACCACACATTCTTGCCTGTGTCTGACAAATGTTTATTGAGTGTCTACTATGGGGCCGCTTGGTGTTCCATATGGGGATATGGTATCAAAGAAAGCCCCGCTCAGGCACACCCACACCCTCACCGACAGCCTTGGGCAGGAAGGTGGTCAGGTGGCTCCAGCAGAGTTCAGGGGTGTATGTTGGGTGCCGGCACTGTGCACAGCACCTGTCCAAGTTGGGAGTGGTGAGTGCGTGCAGAGCAGCCCTCAGGGAGGAGGCGATGGACGTGTGTGATCAGAAGCCTGTCGGAACAATTCAAACAATTTGCAGGAATAGCCCTCGTGAAGGAAGTGGGCGTGGAGGGAAACCCTGTGTGGGAGCCAGGGGCTCAGGTCCCGGGGAGCGTGCTCTGCGGGGAGGAGGTGACTGCAGCGCGGCGCTGGGGCTGCAGGTGGTTTGCAGGCTCGGGAGACAGAGGAGGAGAAAGCACGGAGCTGGGGCTCACAGGGGTGTAGCTCATCCTGTCACACCTTGGAGAGTTTGGACTTGGTCAGAAGACATTTTCCGAGCTGAGACTCACCTGATGGAAAGTTCTCTGCTACAGAAGAGAAAGCACGAGGACGGGGTACAGGAAGCAGAAGCCAGCGAGGAGGTGAGCCGCTCTTCAGACGGGCAGCAGTCGTGGCCAGGAATGGGATGGGGGCAGGGAGCTGTCGGTCAAGGGAAAGGGGCAAGTTCTGTGCATGGCGGGAAGGATGGGAATCGCCGCTTCGTGGACGCGGGATGGTGAGAGGGAGCGTAACCGAGGATGAGAGCAGGTTTCTGCATGGTTACTTTTTTTTTTTTTTTTAATATTTTATTTATTTATTTGACAGAGATCACAAGTAGGCAGAGATGCAGGCAGAGAGAGAGAAGGAAGCAGGCTCCCCATGGAGCAGAGAGCCTGATGCAGGGCTCCATCCCAGGACCCTGGGATCATGACCTGAGCTGAAGGCAGAGGCTTTAACCCACTGAGCCACCCCTGCATGGTTACTTTTTAATTGGACTAAGTTTACGAGAGGAGGGAAGGTCGTTTCTGGTGGCAATGCTGCATTTTCAGTCCCTGCCTGGGACAGAAACCACTGTTCCGTCTCCCAATATCCATTCTCTCCTTCTGTAGTAAAGACACGTGCCATCCTGATTAAAAACATGTCCCAGCATCCCTGAGAGAGACAGACGGGCTTGTGGTGACCTCTGGCCGATGGCCCTTGAGCAGCAGTCATGGTGTTCTTCCGAAGGACGCCCCCGGGAGGTGTGCTCTTCCATTCTGGAAGGATGCGGGCACGAAAGAGATTGACGTGACGGACCACGAAGTCCAGAGTGGGAAGCAAGGAAGGCCGGGGCCACAGGGCGAAAGTGGTCAGCTTAGAGGTCCGAGGGGGAAGTCTCACGACTCAGAGTCGTGGTTTACCACCAGGGGAACTTTTCAGCCTGCTCCCCGCTCCCCAGGAAAGAGCATTTGGCAGTGGCGGGAGGCAGTTTGGGTTGTCTCAGACGGGGATGAGGGCTCTACTGGCATTTCACTAGTTCGGAGCTTCTGAAGTCTCGTCTCCGTCTACAGCGGAGATGCTGCTAAACGTCCCGTTGTGTACAGGAGGGCAAAGAGCTGTCCTGCCGCAAATGCCAGTAAGGGAAACGTGCACAGTGAACCTGCAGGGCGTACCTGTTCTCATTCCTTCACCTACACACACACACACACACACACACACCCCCCTACACACCTACACACACATACACACATACCTACACACAGACACATATGCACATACATACACACCTACACACACATGCACATATACACACATACACACCTACACACACATACATACCTACCATACCTACACACATACACACACACACCCCTACACCTACACACACATACACACATACCTACCATACCTACACAGACACACATGCACATACACACACCCCTACACACATGCACATATACACCCCTACACACATACACACATACACACACATGCACATACACACACACATATACACACATACACACAACCCTACACACACACACCCCTACACAAACCCATACACACATACAGACATACTACACATGCATACACATACCTACACAGATACACACACACACACACACACACCACATGTGCCGTCTATAAGCCGATCAGAGCTCATCTGCCTGGCCAAGCTCAGCCCACAGGCTGTCAGCCTGCTTCCTGGGAACTTAAAATTTGGATGTGGCCTTACCCTCTGTGTTGAGATTAACTGAGTCAGAAAGAACACCAGGTCAAGGTTTCCTGCTGCATTACCTCTATGATTTAAACGTGAGTTATCATCATGTGTAATTTACAGTAAGGTTTATTGCAAGATGTTTTTTTCTTAAATTATGGACCCTCCAATCCATGACTTCCTTTTTGTCAGGTAGCAGTACATGTGAGGTCTTGAGCAAGAATCACTTTTTTTTTTTTAATTTTATTTATTTATTTGAGGGAGAATGAGTGAGAGAGAGCACGAGAAAGGAGAAAGTCAGAGGGAGAAGCCGACTCCCCAAGGACCTGGGAGCCCGACGTGGAACTCGATCTTGGAAGTCCGGGATCATGACCTGAGCCGAAGGCAGTTGCTCAACCAACTGAGCCACCCAGGCGGCCCAAGAATCACTTTTTTTTTAAGCTAATATGCGATGTGATTGTCTCCAAAGACAGAACTGTGAGTGAGCCTTCAGTGGGAGAATCCCCAAACGAAAACGCGCTGTCTGTGACTGAGATTACTGGTTCTTAAAAATGATGGTTGGCCCGTGATGTGAGTACACCGATTGGGTTGTGCCAGGCCACTGCCCAGCAAGCTGCAGCCGGAAGGCTACCTTCATTGTCGAGTTTGAACCCCAGCATTTCTTTTGAGTTCCTTTTAATAAAATTCTAGGATGGGAGAGCCCTTCAGCTTTTTGCTGTGGGGATTTTGCAGGACCACGTGCTGCTTGCATCTTTGACTAAATCTGGGGAAACTCCGGACACTGCTTGCTGTGGGGACTGAGAATAAGCGCCGCTCTGTCAGCTGCCTTCTCTCCTTGTCTTTCTTTTCCGGAGATGGTGATGTGGTGCAGAAATTGTGGGCACGTCTCGGTATCACCCACATCCGTGCCCAAGATGACGATCCGTGTTCAAGGGCAGGCACGCTACTTAAGAGGTGTTATCCGCTGGGTTGTGTCTTTGGAGGCTTTTCTCTGGAGGCTGGCGTCGGGGCACTTTATTATTTGATAAATAAGCAGAAATGGGAGCGTCAACTTCAGAGCTGCGGAGCCCTCGAGTCCCCTGTCCACACCACCTGTTCATCTTCGAGCCACAGCAGCAGAAAGGAGACACCTGTTTCAGGATTCAGTTGTGGGGTCACAGGAGAAATGTCAAGCAGTTGCTTCCAGAATTCTCAGCGCCCTCCCTTTCCAAAGACAACCTTTGCTGTCAGCTGTGCGGTGCTCTGCGCCCTAGCATTGCCCCGGGGGTGCTTCTGGCAGGGTCAGGCTGGGCGGGTGGGAGGAGGCTGAGGGCTTTTGACGGCGTAGGAGGCTGAGGATTTTGCTCTGGGGTTCAAGTCTCCACATTTAGCCTTACGAAAAAGGTCCCTGCACCCCACTGAAGAGACAGGGGAATTGTTCACAACTCGAGACACTGCCATGGGGAGCGGTCCCTCCCTGTTGCTAGCAAAGCTGTTGCTTATTCTTCTGCCTGTTCGCGGGTTGTTCGTTCTCGCTGGGTGGAGTTTCGCAAACGGGTTTGGGAGCGCTCTAACCGCGGACTACACCTCCACCATCTATCTAGCCCTCAGTTTCCTCTCTGTAGAAACGGGCAACGTAAGCCTGGCTCCCTGATTAGGTTTGGGGGAGCATCGAGTGGCATGAGGCTTACAGATCGCTCAGAATGGGAACCGGGACGTGGAAGGTAGCCCAGAAGTATTTGTCGAGTGGGGGAGAGAATCGGGAATTCAGAACACGTCAGCGGCATTGCAGCCGAGCAGTTCTGTGACTTGCCGGGAGGACAAGGAGGACATTCCTGGCCGTGGTGTCTCTCCTGCTGTTCTTTGATCAATTCTGAATGCCTCAGGTGTGACTTGAGAGACCGTTTTGGAGGCAAAACTTGGTCGCAATGTTGAGGGCACCGGTCTTCCCTCCAAAGCCCCACGCCCTCCAGAAGCCATCCCCGCCCCTCACACCCACTTACAGGCTCGTACGGTCTCATAAATCCGAGCACGTGGGCTCAGGGAGAGCAGCCCGATCCACACTCCGATCCCAGGCCGCTGGGGGCTTAAACAAAGCGAACCTGCAGACTCAGCTCGGTCAGGAAGGGAACTCGATCACGCAGCCGCCCAGCAGACAGACTGGTGCACTTGTGCTTGTCCTGGCCGATGCCATGGACATCACCATGTGACACTGTGCGGCCAGCATCCTGGGGTGTGGGGACACTTGGTTGGCTGAGGAAAGCCCATAGCTTTTGTATTCAGTCAGAATGAAAACCTTGATAGGAGACTAGAGACCACAATGCTTTGTGTGTAGGACGACACCTGCCGCCACGAAGAATGGGCAGATTCTCATGACTTCAACCTTTAGTTAGAAAACCATCTTTTAGGCTTGTCATCCCTGCTTTTCATCACAGAATAAAGAAACGCAGATTAGTCCTGAAATGTTGCACGCTGGGTGGGGTCCCTGCACCTCGTAAAGCCACCGACGGGCGGATCCCCAGCCCCTTGCTCCCCGGCCAGCCGTGCAGGCAGGGACTACCAGTGCGGGCTGGGAAGTCACGGGGACACTACCAGTATCCTCCTCATGACCACAACGGCCTTCTGAGTCTGTCTCCTTGGCTCCAGTCTGCTGGGAAAGAGCCGCTGCTTCCAGAGGTGCTTTCCAGACCTATCACCTTGGAGCCTCAGCTCACAGGACAAGGATGCTTATGGGAGTGAGTACGGGACGTCTCTCCAAGTCAGGGCAGCTTTGACAATCCTGAGCACACAGGACTGAGCACATGGCCCTGCGGTGTTGCAGCTACCTGGATAGCTAGACGAGGCTGTGGCAAAAATCCCCCCCAAGTCAGAGTGTCGGTAGCAATAGAGCCTTCTCAGTCATGTTTGTCTGGTGTCGCGGGCTGCCGTTTTGCATCAGACTTGGGACCTGCGCTGATAGTAGCCATTACTGAGGACAGTGCTCGTCTCCAAAGCAGAGGAAACCAAGAACATGGTGAGCCCCAAGAGGGGCCCCTTCTAAGTTCTGTTCGGAACTGATTAGACTGAGACCATGGCGGAGCCTACGGTGAGTAGAGCGAGGAAAGAAAGGGCCAACACCTCCTTCAGGAAAACAAGTCCGCGCACTGCAAGTGTCTCCTGCACAGAGCAGCGCGTCTAGTCTTCTCTAGCCCGTGGCTTCATCCAAGGGTTGCATTTGTGAACATGAAGTTATCCGATTTTACTCCGTGCAGTCCTTCCTCAAGTCGATTTCCAACAAACTTCTTTCTTGTGGCTCCGTCTGTCAGTAGTGTTAATCTCCACCTTCCCTTCTTCTGGGGAGAAGTCTTCTGGCCACCTGTATATCAAGGGGGTTTTTTGACCCTGTTCCCCCCAGAAATCCAGGAGGGTGGCCAGTCTTTACACATCTTCTCTGCCGTGTTTTCTCCAACCGGCTTCACCTGCTTCAGGCCGGATTGGTCCTTGCTCGTGGGCAGCTGTTCTTGGAAAGGCCGATCAGACCAGAATTCACACCACTGTGGAGCACTGACTTTTACTCTATGTTGTGTGAGTGTGGGGGTTTGCGTAACGAGGTCTCCGGGTGATGCAGCCGCACCGGCGTTGAGTTGTGTTGTGCCCAGACCAGGTGGGTGCCCCGGCCTGGGAGGTGCCTGTGACCCCCCGGGCCCCTCCTGCCATCTTGCTCTGGGCACTGTGTGCCGTGGACGGCCCTGCAGGCTGGCTGAGGGAACAGAGCACTGTGCCTCTTATCTTAGGACCTCCATAGTCTCCACCCGAGGATTGAAGATTTCTATCTTATCAGTGATTTTTTTTCCCTCCAGAAGCTCTAATTTTGAGAATCAAATTGACAGTGGATGGTAAAAAGTTCAAGTTGAAAAGTATCCGTTTACCATCCCCCATGACTATAAACACAGTTTATACTTTGACTTGATTGGCCCTTTTGTTTTCCAGCTTCTCTGAACTAGAGAGTCATCCCATGAGAGTGACAATTTTACTCTTGTACCATCTATTAATGATGTATGCTCTAAAACCCTCTCCATCAACTCACGGAGCTGGCAAATCAGAACGCGTTCAAAGAGTGGTCCCGACTGTAAAGTCGGGAGACAGAAGTTCCATTTGGTCTTGACTCCCCAGTGAACACCAACCACCTCACTGCGTCCTTCTGAATGACACCGTATCTAGAGTGCCCCTTTTTGGGTAAAAAATGTTAACATTCACGTGAGACTGAATGTGACCAGGATTTGTAAAATGAGGCAGTGATATAAGAATGTAATGAAAGGACTTACCATTTTGTAAAAGGAAACAGCAGTTTATGATTGCATATTGATTTTAATTTGCACTAAGCTTTCCGGTTTTCCTAGACTGTGGAGCAAACAGGCGGGCTTTCCCTCTGTACGCCAACACCGGCCATTCATAGGGCGCACCAGATCTTCTGGTCTTTCTTCAACCTCCTCCCCTTACTGAAGTCACTCTTCAAGAACCAACACAGGCTCAGTCTCCTCTTGCCATGGTCAAGATTCCAAGTGGTCACTCCTTCCTCATGGTCCTTCTGACAGTATTTGCCACCATGTCCCAGTGTGAGCACTTGGGCCCTTTTCTCTATGTGTCACCAAGTGTTCAACCCCAAAACACTGAGAAGTCAATTCTGGAAAAGGCAACCTGTGGTTCCAACAAATGCTCAGCATTCACGTGGACATGGAGACCTTCAGCTCTTCTGGCTAAAAAGGCAGGTTTTTTAGACAACCAAACTGAGACTCAAGAGCTGCAGTGACGTGGTCAGGGTGTTCTAGATAGTGGCTGAAAAAGGTCGGGAAGCCACGTCTTAGTCCATGTCGGTGTTGTTTCTACTACAAAGTGCAGCTGTGCTCTTTCGTATGAGCATTTCATGACGAAATGTTTGTAAAAATCCTGGAAAGATGAAACAAGACCTTTAAGGTTCTAAGAGCATTCAGTGTGTTCTGGTTAATTGATGTGAAACAGGATTTTTAAGGAGGAACCTGAAAGAAGAAAGCAGCTCAATTTAACAACAGGAAACAGCAACAGTGGCAGTGGTTACTAGAACATATTTTGGGGATGCACTGATGATCGAGGTGGTGCCAGTGGAGGCTGCCTGTTTTCTGAGACCAAGAGACATGAAGCTGGCTGCAAGAGAAATCCGAGCTGGGGAAGGTGTTGACGTATCTTCATGTCCAGGCAGGTGTTTTCTGAGTATAGTGTTCTCGGCATGTGCTCCTGAATGGACACTTTGTCCTTTCGTATGGGAGGCCAGTATTAAATGACATCATCTGTCTTAGCACCACATGTAACCCGGTGGCTGCTGAGGGATCTGGTGTCTTTCATTCTGATAGCTACTTTCTGTTGGGAGGAGAAACATTTATAACAATATCCCTTCTGTTTGTTACATTGGTTTGGCATCCTGATGTAACTGGATTGCATTTAAAATAAGAACAAACTAGAAATAAGAATCTTGAAAAAGAAAAAAATTTCCATCTTACAAAAGGAGCATGTCACTGTCTTCCTCTCCTTTGAAAAATTCAGCAGATTTAAATTGTTATTACATGCATGGCTTATTGAAGGCACAAGACATCACATGCATTATCATATCTTAGCTCAAAATTTGAGTACCAGTCTTCTTTGCTTAAATTGGATTTTACTATCAACAAAAATAATCTCCAGAATAGCATAAAAATAGAAAGTTATAATATCTGCTTTGTTTCATTGTATTAGAAACACCTTGGAGCTCAAAGTGTCCGACACTTTGATCAACAGGGCATTGGAATTTACTAACTCCATAGCTCTTCTATGAGGCACAATGTAAAGGAACAATTTCTAGGGGAAAAATTGCTAATGAATAATAATTGGAGGTTTAATAAAAGGATGTGTTGAAATAGACCCCTGAAGCCAGGGCCGTGATTTATCAGATAACCTTTGAATATGCCAGAATTAGACAGATTTTCTGTCATTAGACAGTCTTTTCTAGGAAGAGAAAGAAGTAGTAATGGTATGCATCAGTCAATCTAATGACAGCTTGATTGTCCAAAAATCCCCTGAAGGAATTTCTCCAGTGTACTTGGAGGGAGAGCAGAGCTGGGTTATATCCGGCATATTAAGCACTTACGTTTGTGAGTTGCTTTCTGATAATTTGGCAGGGCACACAGCTACATTAGCAAAAAGCTGAAATATTAATGAAAATATTAACCTTGTCAGATTATGAATTGAGTTGAAATTTATCATGTGTGCCATAATATTGGGCTTTTTTTTTTTTTCTTCAGAGTATAGCATTTTGTAAGAAAAAAAAAAAGATAAAAGTGTATTGATTTACATATTTCAGTACAGGCTTTTAGTTGAGGCTTACCCTCTTGTCCAGTGCTGTCATCACCAAGAGGACATGTGCAGACCCCAAAGCACAGACCCCATTCATGAGCTCTAATCAGAGGTTCCGCTTTCTACCAGTGGTACCAGAACAGCATGGTAGTAAGGCAGCCTTAGGTTTCTTAAATTTGTCTGGTTGGCTGTTACTAAAATCTGAATTCCAGTCTAAATTCACACAGATTCTTGAACACTAAAAAAAGGGGGGGAAAAAGAAAAGTTTGGCTTATACAACATATATATATATATATATATATATATATATATATATATATATACACACACACACACACATATATGTCTTATATTTTTGAAACTACCTATAAAAAGCCAGTCATTCGTCTGCATTTGAGTCTAAAATAAAGATTATAATTTACATTTGGTCATTAAATGAAGCTATGGGCCTGAAAGAGAATTACTATATTGGATTCATTTTTGTTCGTGGACTCTGTCCTTCAGGAAAGGCTAACTTTGGTATTTAGCCTATTCTTATGACAGAGTATATGAGGAGGAGAGAAGATGCTTGGAAAGATCTCAACTGGGTTTACCCCAAGCAGACCCTGAGACAAGGATCTGCGTGGAGGCATTTAGTTGGGAGGTGGCTGCAGGTGGCAGAGTGGGAAGTGGGTCCTGGAGGGAGGTCAGCTATTGGAAGGGGCCACCGGGGGCATCCAGGGTTCAGACCTGCTGGAGACCCTCAGAGGGAAGCATGGAACATGCTCAGATCTTCCCACTGAGAGATGTGGGTGCAGAAGTCAGGGGATTTATCCATCAGTTCTCCGTCATTGGTTGAGACCCATGAAACTGTAAGGAACAAGCTGCAGGCGTCCTCCAAGGAAGGCAGAGTGAGTATGGACAGGACAGCACCGGCCACCAGAAGCATGACTAGAAGTGAGTGTGAACAGTGAGAAAGGCTACTGATTGTTTTAAATCCTAGAGAAGACTGCACAGAATCCATGAACACACACAGGTAATGATCATAAAAGAATAGAGCAGAACTCTGTAAGTTGAACATTATGTCCTGGTGAATTTTATTTTTTTCATGGCCCTTGACACATCTGTCACCCATCAGAAAGAATACTAACTTCATTTTAATCAAATTAAGCCAATCACTAGGTTTTTCTGTAGAAATACAGATTCCACTGGGATTTCTAAAAAGAGAGCCTATGTCCAGATTAATAATCTGTTATGTTGTACATTCTATCATGTTCTTTATTACCATTTCAGAAGTTAAGAAATTTATAGTCAGTGTCTACTTGCTTTGATGATGACAGAGATTTGATGGCTTCTCAGAGCAATAGGCTTCCCTTGGCTCTGTCCAGGGTTGGTCTGTTCATGCTGAGAACATGAGCAGGTAGGCCTCCTGGTGATTGTGGACAGCAACTTCTCATATTCCTCACTAGCTTTCCCCTGTTTGTTGAGATAGATTTTAACATAGTGACTCCTTTATAATATTTGGTCTTATATGCAACTATCCAATACATCAATCGATAAATGGAAAGTGACCATCCCACACAGTATCCCTTGGTACATCTAGTGTGCTCAGTCCTTGTGGAGATGGGTTTAAGTAAATGTTGTCTTAGTGGAACTCAGCCCCAAACTTTAAGGGACAAAGTCTATCTATCTTAAATACTTCCTTGGATATGTCATGTATTTTAATGACTTTTAGACTTCTCAAATATCTGTTGGTCACAAAGGCCAGCCCATGGAAGAATGCAAGATAAGTGGCAAATCTGTGTATTTGGGGGATGGGTGGCCAAAGATGAGATGGTGGACTAACTCTTGATATCAAGATTTTAAAAGGGTTTATCATTTATTTTAAGCATAAATCCATTATCTTTTCACATGGGTTCTTAGAGAGAGAACCAACTTGTATCACCACCAAGCCATCAGCCAAATAAACCAAATGCTCAATTTGTGCATAGTAAGGACACAGACTTTTTTCAGGTTCTAAAATTTGAACTTGTATTTTCATGTCATTACTAGTTTCTTGGTATTCTGAATTAATTCCAAATGGGTCCATTTTTCTGAGGCTATCTGTTTCTTTACTAAACCCAGTTACTTGATTTTGTTATTCCATTATTGAATTCCGTATTTTCTGTCCTCCTGGTGTTGCTTATCCTGGCCCCTAGCTGCATGCTGAGATGTCTCACAGAGTCGGGCATGCTTTCTGTTCTCAGCATTTTGCTTAAGTCCAAAATTTGAACTCACCTCCTCCTTTTAAACTAACATGACGTTGCTATGTTGTTAGATTGTTAGTGAAAGTTGGAGAATAACAGAAGGGAAGTTGAGCTTAGGATAGGAATAAAATCAGAATGTAACTTCAAGTGGCTTCCAATGTTCACTGGCCATTTCCCAACATGGGGGAGCTTAGAATGTGCTCTTTCTCCTTAAATGCAGACTGTTGATATGAAACTAGTGTCTCTCCTGCCTCTGCATGAGTCTTTCACTCCTTCTCTCCATTCCCTGGCCCATAACCACAGTGTGATAGTCTTCCAGGGAGGAAAACCCAAGGCAATCACTACCCTTATTTTGCAGAATAGTCAAGTTTTCCTTTGTGTGAATATCACTAGTGTAGCTTGTGCCTAGGGCTGGTATTTGTGGTCAGAAGGGTCATTAATATGACTTTAAAACATGAGCACTGTCTACCCAGGTCCCAAGGTTTCCAGGTCCCCACCCACCATGGTCATCACTGACAGTAAACAGAAGCTTTGAAATTAGATTTGTCTTTGATGTGTTCCAGATAAAATGTACGGTAGGTCACTCATTCATTCAAGAAATAACTCTAGAACAAATACTCTTTTCTGGGAACTTGCACAGGAGTTGAGCAATAAAGCAATGTATATGGTGCCTTTATTTCCTTTTCTGTCCCCAGTCTCTGTGAGTCGGAGGAACCACATTTGAAGATGTATCTCCAATGTCCACAGCAAAAATTATGATTTCCTCCTCTCAAAAAAATTTGAGAAGATATGTAGACTTGTTCATCCTCTCCCTGAAGACTGAAATATCTACAAAGTCTATTTGTTATATTAATTTAGCTACACCAGCTTTCTTTTCATTAAGGTTTTCATAATTTATCTCTTTTTTGTTATCTTATTTTCTGTAATGCTGTGTTTTTATATTTAAGATGTACTTATTGTGAATAGAGTTACATTTTGTCTTTTTAAAAATCCAACCTGGCAGTATTAGTCAAGTATTTGAAGTATTTAGTTCATTTACATTTAATGTAATTTCTGATCTAAAAAGCCAATAATAGCAATTTTATGACTTATACTCTGCTTGTTTCTCCTGTTTGAAGTTCTATTTGACTCTTCATTATGACTTACTTTGGGTTAATAAGAATTTCTGTCTCATTTTTAGCTAACCTCTTAGTCATACATTCTTTCACTCTTTGTTCCTAAAGTAGAAATTATATCCATTTTTGACTTACTGAATTCTACTATAAATTACTACCTTTGCCACTTCCCATATAATCCTGGGACCCCAGAATATTTTAAATCCACTTACTTCCACTTCACAGATTGTGTTAATGCCATTGTAGATTTCATTTCTGTTGTATTTTAGATCACCCAGGACATTATTCTCATTATTTTGTACAACTAATATTAATTTATATTTTCCCAGATATGTATATGGATGTATACATATGTATATACATATACATATACATATACATATACATATGTATATGGACATTTAACTTACTAAATATTTGGATTTTTCCATCTTATTTTTTAATTTTAATTAAATGGAAACTTCAATAAGAATTTAAGAAAATTAAGAACATAATTATTAAATTGTCTTCTTAATCTCTTAAAATTGATTAATCTGATTAAAATTAAAATCTGATTAAAATTCCCTTTGCCATATCAGTATCAGCACTTATGTTATGACAACTGTTAGCACCTTGCCACCTACCTAACTGCCTCCTTTTGCAAAGAGATTGGTGATAGTACTAACCAAATAGAGGTGTTGTTTTGTTTTTTTGTTTCATTTGTTTCACATGAATAGCAGGAGCTCCTGGACTATTAGTTTCCCTTCTGACTTCCTACATCTCAAGCATGTGGCTTCCTGCAAACACTAGCCTGGTCCTCCAGCTTCATCTGATGGAAAGTGCACTGTGGCTGGGCTTGTTGCTGGATTATGAACCACATGGTAGCAAGGATGTTGACTCTTTTCTTCTTTGCATTCACTATTAGTGCTTATCATGGGGCCTGGCATTTAATGGAAAATGATGGATGTTTTCTGAATATGTGAATAAATTAATAAATAAATGAATGACAGAACAAATGACCAATACTCAGTTACGCCAGTTCTTGGTCAAACACTCTACCATGCACTGAGATCCCCCCATAGGTACCCACTCGGTCTCCTAATAGCTTTTCATCTGTTTTTTCTTTCCTGGAACAGGCTGGGGAGGGGCTGCAGTGAGGGCTTCGCATCTGCATCTGGATGCCCTCCACACCTTCCCTCTGCTCCCTCAGTGGACGTTCTCAGCAGGCACTGAAATGACGTGCCCTAGGGCTTGACCCAAAGGGACGCCGGCCCTGTAAACCTGGGAAAAAAGACCAGCTTCCCCTCCCCTGTGTTCTATTACTTTGTCTGCATAAATGAATGGTTAAATGGGTGAATGAATAAATGAGTGAATAAGAAGGGAAGAAAAAAGAGAAAATGGGGAAGACAGAGAAAATATTTCATTCAAGAAATGTTTTTCAATCAACACTATTAATTGTTAAATGCACACCTGACTATGGTGTTTTCTATAATACATGAATGTGTTTTTTTAAGATTTATTTATTTTAGAAAGAGAGAATGCATGTGCATGAGCAGGAGGGGCAGAGGGAGAGGGAGAGAGACTCTCAAGCAGACTCTGTGCTGAGCGCAGAGCCCACTGTAGGGCTCGATCTCACGACCCTGAGATCATGACCTAAAACCAAGAATCAGAAGCTTAACTGACTGAACTACCCAGGCACCACTAAAATAATTTAATGTTTAAAATAACTAAGGATGACCACAGAGTTTCAGAGATTCCTCTTCTTTGATACTTTTTCTCAAAAACAGTATTGCAAATGTCACTCTAAAATAAGTAGATATTAAAATAAGTGTAATATTACATGCCACTATTGCTGTGTCTAAAGACCAAAAATAAAAGGCTCATAATTTATCATTTCCATGGGTTCCACCTGTAGTCTTTTACGCATGACATTTTACAGATGCTATTTCTGCCTCTGTCCCTTTATAATAGTTTAGAATCGCTAAAAGGGATTGTGTGGTCATCACAGAGGAAATGAAATATTTGAACATATTTGGCTATCGTATTTCAGAAGTACGGAATATTTGTTGACTTTCTGAAATGCAATAAAGCTTTTACTTTATCTCCCAAATGAACAGGCAGGCAAAAATGAGTATTTTCTATCTTCGACTCTCCATAGGTTTCCGGCATTTTTATATCATTTCTGCTCTACTGTGTAAAACCCGGAGTAGATAAATAGTATCCTTGGAGGAAGTATCTGTGCTTTCCTTTATTCTCCACTCTGAAGGACACATACTTAGAACTCCGTAAATAATCAATGATATGACACAGGCTGACCTTAGAAATGTTGGGTCTTTTCGACATGGCCTTCTACTCCCCCCGTTTGAACTTGCCGGAAAGAGTCGCCCGCTTGGCCCCAGTGCGGATCCGCGATGCTCTCAGAGAGGACTCGGATGTCCCCGTAATGATGTAAAACGTCCGCCTTCCTCCCACACCCTCTCTCAGGAGCGGCTCCTGCTCTCCCTGCTGCCGGCGCACATAGCCATGGAGATGAAAGCCGAGATCATCCAGAGGCTGCAGGGCCCCAAAGCCGGCCAAATGGAAAACACAAACAACTTTCACAACCTGTATGTCAAGCGACACACCAACGTGAGGTACGCTGCTCTGTTCTTGTCCCTCCGCATGTCCCGGGAGCCGCTCGCCAGCCGGGGAGCTCACGTCTCACAAAACCCTGTCTCCTCCGCAACGGTGACCGGAGTCTCTGCCCCCCCCACCCCCACCCCCCCTGCTGCTGCCCCTCAGGGCCTTCACAGAAAGATAAGGAAGTAGAATCTTCTTCACTTTACTGGGTTCTGTTGTCCGTTATGGCCCTGCTTTCTACGGCTGACCCTCTGTCCCAAAGGAGAGAGGAGTGCTTGGAGGGTCCTTATCCGGGGGACACCATGGATAGTTTCAGGGCATCCCGGAGCCCAGGACCCGCGACTCTGTAGTAAGACTGACGGTAGTACAGTGGGCTCTTGAGGCAAGACCTGACTCCTCCGGAGGGACTTGGGGGCCAGGGCCTCGGTGAAGTGAGCACTCCCTGACCGTCAGGAATGATGGGTGTCCGGGGTATGGCCAACCAGTGACCAATGTCACGGGGGACTGATGTGCCCCTTGGTTAATAGTGCAAGTCCCTGCTTTCCGTCCTGCCATAGTCCCGTCTGCTTCTCAGGGAGCCCTTCTAGAATCGCAGTACGTGGAACACATGCTGTCAGCCTGCGACTGAGATCCGGAAAGAGAACCCTGTGGGGCCTCCTTCTCCCCAGCACTCCTCCAGGGAGGAGCCGTGCGCGCCCTCTCTTCGGCGTGGGGGGCGTTTCCTCCCCTGCTGCCACCTCCCGGCTGCAGAATGCAGCCCCTGCAGGCCCGGGTGCCTGGCCCCTCACTGTTCCCCAAGCCCCCCAAGCCTCCTGCCCCTTCTTTGCGGGCTTCTCCTTGCATCCATGCCGCTGTGGTGCAGTAGTGCTTTCTTTCTTGCCGGGTTCTCTCGCTAAGTACCTCGTGCATCCGGCCTCATGCATTCCGCCTTGTCATGACTCACCCTGTTCACTAGTTCGGGAGCCACAGCCACAAACGTAACTGCAACTGGCGGAGCACTGGCTCCTTGCCCTTTTGCTCTCCAGCCTGGATCCTTTCCAGTGCACGATCCAAGCTTCCAGTCTGGTTGCTGCAAGTCAAGGGTTTTGGAAGTTTATTAATAAGAAACACATTTGACTAGGCTTTGCCACTGCAATTTAACTACATTGCTAAGACACATCTCATTTTGACCCCAGATTTTAGGAAAGGTGTGTGGAGCTGGTGATATGGCCCAGGCATGTCCAAGCATGCACCTAGCTAAATATATGACGAGAAATGCAGATTGGGAAAGCAGTAATGAAAAAAAGCTGCTTATCACTGAGAACTAAGGAAGCAGCGGCTAAATGGAGAATCAGGGGTAAAAAATAATAATTAAATTAAATTAAATTAAATTAAATTAAATTAAATCCCTATCATTTTGAGGAATTTAAAAAAATGACTGTATTACAAGAAGAGCCACACCTGTTAAGGAGTAAAATTATTTAAAACACTGGCCTGCTTTCAGGTTTTTAAGCATTTCACTTAAAGAATTAAAGAGGAAACATTCTCACGGTATCCCACAAGGTGTATTTTACTAGAAATTTCCCTTTCCAGCCTTAGCTGTCTGAAAAAGCAGCAATATCCCTCCTACTTGAGGAAAGAGTTCATGTAAAGATGAACACAGCCGTATCTAAACAGAGTCCTGGAATATCTTCCAGTCTCTGTGAAATGACCCAGGATCAAAGAGCCTGATCAAAATGAAACCACCGGCCTCAGGCAGGTGACAAAGGCTCCCGGTGCTGTCTGTCAGCTACCAATTTGTACGGCACAAAGGACCCCAAAACCCAGTGGCTTCAGACAACAGTAAACATCATCTCGCAGTTTCTGTCTGTCACACTTTGAGAGCTGCTTCTCCTGGTGGTTCTGACTTACCGTCTTTGATACAGATTGAGGCCTGGTGTTGGGAGGGCTGCTGGGGGACCTGACTTCAAGGCCGCTCCTCACGTGGTTTGCAGGGGCCTGACTGCTGGCTGGAGGCTGCAGGCCGTCCTTGCCAAGCTACTGCTCACAGGTGGCTAGAGGGACTTCCCAGCATGGGAGCTCGCTTCCCCAGAGCAAGGATCCAGGACAGGGCCATGGGCAACAGCAGCTCCTCTATGACCCAGGCTTGCAAAGTCATTGTCGTAATTCCTGCAGCATCCTCCTGGGGATGCAGATCAGCCCCACCCCAGGGGAGGGTGGACAGTTCAAGAGTAAGTCCCAGGAGGTGAGGGTCTCTCTGGGGCCATCTTGGAAGCTGACTTCCACGCTGTCAAGGCAAGGGATTGGAGAAGCGCCTTCAGAGATCATTTAGAATATGTTTGCTGCGTCAAGAACACTGAAAAGTAAAAAATCAATTTAAAAAATTCGATGAAAAAAAAAATTCAAAACTATAGTTGGGAACGCTAAAGTAACTTCAATACCTAAAGTTAAAAATGTAAAAGCATACATAAATCACATGATGTACCAACTGTTTTTATAAGAAATACGAAAACACGACTTTTTCATCTTGGACAGGATAAGCAGAAGCCAAGAAGCAGGCATGGTAAATGGATATTGTGGCGAGTCCAGTCAATACCTGAGCAGTTTTGAGGGGTTTTTTGGATAATAATTCTCATTAGGACTATGGACAGTAAAGATCTGTTCATTCTTAGTTCTGCTTTGGCCATTCATTCATTCAAAAAAAAATGGTTATTCTCTGTTAATGACATATCCTAGCTCTTTACTCTTCTGAGGGTGCTAATAATGTGTATAATGATGAGGAGGAAGGGAGGAATTTCTAGAAGGGAAGTACTTCCCGAATCTTCAGCATCTTCCTCTGAATCCTGCCGATAGTAGGGAAACATTCACAAACCCATCCCGTCTTTGAAAATAAGCACAGGCCCCGTACTCCAGTGCCACCGTCCAATTCTGAGACTGGCCCTCTCTCGCTTTCAAAGCCAAGATTCTAGACAGGTGGTTCCTCCCTCTCTGACTGGTCTTCCCGGTTTTCCCTCCCTCCTCAAACCCTCACCCTCTGCCGTCCACCTCCATCCACCATGGCGCAGAGCTCATGCCCGCTCAGGTCACCACCAGCTGCCGTGCGCCCAGATCTGAGTCTGACTTAGCCTCTGCATCCTTCTTTCTGGTAGCTCGGTGTGGTTGGCCGGCGGACCTTGCCCTCCTGGTTTAAGAATTCTCCCTCGCTGTGGACTCCCTGACATCTTACCCCTCTCTCTCCTTACCATGTCCTTTGCCATTTTCTCTTCCCTGAATCTGGCCTCTCTGTAAATGAGTGTTTTCAGAGGTTCCTCCTAGCTCCGCTCTGGTCTCTCCACTTCTCATTCAGGACTTCAGTTACCATCTGTGGGATACCAAGGCGCAGAACTCAGCCAGGGCACCTGGAGGGCACAGTTGGTTGAGCGTCTGACTCTTGATTTCAGCTCAGGTCATAACCTCGTGGGTCAGGTGATTGAGCCTTGCACTGGGCTCCATGCTGAGTGTGGCCTTCACTTGAGCTTCTCTCTCTCCCGCTCCCTCTGTCCCTCCATCCCCTCCCACTCTGTCTCGTTCTGTCAAATAAATATTTTTTACAAGATGCAGAATTCAACCATAGCTTCCATACTCGCTCACCTAATGTGTCTCTTCCTCTTAGACGCTCCACCAACACCACCATCAAACTCAACCCAACCAGAGTTGAACTGGTCATCTTCCCTCCAAGCTTGCTGTGACTTGTTCAGAGCTAGGTTTGAGCCCCCTTCTCCGCCGGAAACTGTCGCCGCCTCCCTCAGACACACTGCCCGCCGTGTCTGGTCGCGAACCACGCCTGATTCTTCCTTCCTGCACTTCTCCCATATCTGGCCAGTTCTCTCCATTTCGCCTGACGATACCTTCCACATGGGCCTTCTGGAGGAAAGGGCTATGATTCTAACTGACCTGCCTGCCTCCAGGTTGCTGTGGCCAGAGTGATCTTTCTAAGATGGTCACATGGTCAGATCTAGGTCGGGTACGTGCGTGATCCCAGAGAGTACCCTGCTTCCTTTCCTGTAACCCTTTGCACATTGCATCACCATGACCTGTTTACGTCCTCAGTCTCCTGGCTGCCGAGTAATTTTTGGACCATCGTAGGACATTTAGCCAGCCTACCTGGGGGCAGGGGTGGCTTTACCCACTCCAGGGTTGGACCACAGGAAACACGGTGGAGGTTGTCAGCTGCCCATCTATCTGCACATTCTCCCTCCCAGTGCTGCCTCGGATCAGACACACTCTCTAAACTTTTTTCTTCTTGGACCAGGCGCAGCATCTGTGATCTGTGCTGCTAAAGGGTGCTGTGGGGGAGCAGAGAAGGTTTGATGGCACCATCTGAACAGAATGGAGGGTGTGGAAGCCCCTGCAGCCCTGGTTTTCTTGGGCCAGAGGGTTCTCCCCCAGCTTTTGTCATCAACAGAGAACCAAGTCTTTCCTTCAAGATGAAGCCACCAACCTCATGCTTGGCCCAGTGAATGAGTTCGGCCAACAGCAGAGAGCCAGTTGTTTCCTGCCCAAGATCGGGCTGGCCGCTGCCATGTTCCTTTTTTTACTGTGGCAAAATATACATAACATAACGTAGCACAGTTTTAGCCATGTTTAATTGTCTGTGCAGCAGCGTCAGCAGCTTCTCTCCCGCAGCCAGCCGCCGGCACCCACCCTTCTGGTTCCTGGCCCCACGGTCTGACGGCGCTGGGTATCCCGTGTGAGCGGACTCCCACAGCCTCTGTCCTCCTGGGCCTGGTTCATTGCACGCAGCGGCGCGTGTTCAAGCTTCATCTGCATTGCCTCATGTGGAAGAATGCCATCTCTCTTGAAGACTATATAATATTTCATTGTAGGGATTTCTTTTATCCCTATTTCTTTATCCATCCGTCAGTTAGTGAACATCTGGGCTGTTTCTACCTTTAGATGATTGTGAATAATGCTGCTGTAAACATGGGGTACAAATAGTGGTTTGAGCCCGTGCCTCCATTCTTTGGGTTGTTTTCCCAGCAGGGAACTCAGAGGGCCATCTGGGAATCCTGTTTCTTTTGCTGAAGAACCACCGTACTGTTTGCTAGAGTGGCCGCACCATTTTCCATTCCTACCAGCAATGCACAAGGCTCCGATTTCTCCGCACCCTTGATAACATCTGTTACTTCCCAGTTCTTTGATAAGGGCCATTCTAATGGGTATGAAGTAGCAGTCAGTTTTGTCTCAGGGTCTGTCTTAAGCCATGTTATCTGAATTCCCAACTGCCAGCAGGAATTTTAGGCTTCTTTGTGAGGCCTTTATACAAATCAGAAGCATGTCGTTGTATGGAAAAGTGATATCGCACATCCTGGGGCCTGTTTCCCCATCCTGACCCTTGAAGGTTAACGAAATACAGACACAACTCAGAGAAATCTGACATCTGTCCCACTAGCATGTTTGTCGCATGGAGGGAAGCTTTCCCAGGCGCGTCACCAGCTAACCCCCAGCACACACACACACTTGTTAACACGGTGGTTGGCCGTTGCTGGAGTCCTTCCTTACTTTCTTAACTCCACCCCCCCCCAACAACACTCTGAGTTTGAGGGAGACGTACTGTGTCTGCTTCATCCTGGCAAGGAGTAAGTCATCCAAAACCTTTTGTTAAGTACTCTTTCTTTTAAGAAGATTGTTAGTCTTTCTTCGAGTCAGTAAAAACAGAATTTGCTCTTATTATTTTGTTTCCTTTACTTTAGAAATTTCTATAAAGTCAATGCATGTAACAGTGCAAACAGAGGCATAGGCCACTGATACCTGAATTCTAGCAGTGTGATGAACTCTCAGAAGGAATACCGCGCAAGCCAGGGAGGGAGGCGGAACTGGCCATCAGGGAATAAAGGTCATCAGTTAGAATGGACAGAGTGCATCATGTGATTTTTTTCTTCTCCAATTTTAATTATAAAAACAGCATTAAACAAAAAAACCGTTTTTAATAGGAAAGCTTGGCAAAATGTGTATTTGTTTCCTATCTGGGGAAATGACATTTTTCTTGTAAGACACAAATATAAATGTAAAAAACTATATACTCTTTTAAGGGGAAAAAAAAGTATCATAACTTGTTAACAAACACGAGCTTGCAAACACTGTTCCCCTTTTGCCACAGCATCCTGTACGCTGACATCGTGGGCTTCACCCGGCTGGCCAGTGACTGCTCTCCAGGAGAACTCGTCCACATGCTGAACGAGCTCTTTGGAAAGTTCGACCAAATTGCAAAGGTGAGTCGTAGTGAGTCCCTTCTGCGTTGAGGCTTTCTAG
Organism: Mustela nigripes; assembly: GCF_022355385.1. Taxonomy (NCBI): domain Eukaryota; kingdom Metazoa; phylum Chordata; class Mammalia; order Carnivora; family Mustelidae; genus Mustela; species Mustela nigripes. The sequence continues at coordinate 5,610,473 of NC_081568.1, forward strand.
ACTCTTGGCTTCCTTTTTCTCTGGTCCCTTATCAATTCTTTGTTTTTCATAGAGCTCCACTTAGAACTGGTGTTTATAGATTTGTAGGGTTTATTGGCTATCGGGCTCTGATGAGTCTCACTTCTCGGGGATGAGAAATGTCAGAGCGTATAATTAGCACATGTTTGCATCTATTTTTAAAATTTCTGCTTATAGAGAACTCAGCGCACATAGAGTAAATACACTCAAGATGGTGAGTTTAAGATGAACAGCCTCTGTCCAGGGCTTTTCTAAGATCCTGTTTTTAGGCATTTCCATGTCAGCTGTTGGAAACAAGACTGCCTCTCCTCCAGCCGTAACTGTTCATGTATTAGCCCCCGGGGAGAACCCCTAAAATAGGATGCATATTTCCCATCTCAGCCCTTTGCTTACTGCTGTCTCATTAATATCCACTGACCCTTGTGCCCCTTGAACAGAAACGTGAGTTCTGTATTTGCCGTGCATACACGCATGGAGAGGAAATGGTGAGAGGCAATCTAAAACCCTACAAGAACTTGCATATTTACTGGAATCCTGAGGGTTACTGGTGGGAAGAGTGATAACAGTTACTTCCTCCCTTGGCAGCCCTTTACTTCCACCTCATAAAGCATTACTGGTCAGCCTCATGCTTTCTTTGAATTATTTCCAGCAAAAAATACTTCATTATGCTGATTATATATGGAAGAGAGAGTTGGTCCCAAATTTAGTTCCCTGCAAGATTCCTCTCACTTTTAAACCATACAGAACATTTCCAAGCAAGCCTCTTAGGAATAGACGTGACTTGCTGATGTTCACAGGGTCACCCCTGAGTCAGGCTCCCCCGGAGGTGCCTTCTGCTGCCAGCCTGACCATGAGGGATCTCACTGGGGTGTTTTTTTTTAAAAAAGCCGTTAGAGTATAGCACAGCTTTCTTCCCCTTACCAAATCAAAGGGAGAGGTTGAGGTTTTTTGGGTGTTCATGTTTAGAAAAATATGATTTAAAGCTTAAATAATGTCTTCAAAGTTTGAATTAATAAAGTGTCACTTTTGTCACATTAGGAAGAAACATCCCAATCTTGGCAGGTAACAGCATAGCTCTAGTATTAACATGCCATTCTCCCTCTGGGTAAGTCTCAGTGTCTGAATGTGCCCTGTTTATAAAGACACCAGTCATATTGGATTCGTGACCCACCCTAGTCCTGTAGGACCTCATCTTAACTAATTATATCTGCAGGGAGGCCAAGTTTACACTCTGCAGGTGTTAGGACTTCAGCATGTGAATTTGGGGAAGACAAACTTCATTGCGCGTAACAGAAATACTTAGTGTGACCTGTTCCTCTCTGATGGTTTGAACGAAAGGCTGTCCAGGCAGTATCCCATTAGAGCCTAGGATGGCGAGGTCCACCCAATGTTACTATAGAGAGAACGTGTTTAGGAAACCAGTTCGTGCCTCATGGTTAAACGATGTGGCGGTGGACATGATCGTAAGCAAACAGCTCAGACGATTGAGTGAATTTTGCATACAGCACATAACTAAACTAAGAATTCAACGTCATGCTTTTATTTTTTTAATCTTTTAAACTGCTTTATTGAGGAATAATTGACGTGTGAAAAACTACATATTTAATCTATAAACTGTAATGACCTTGAGGATAAGCATATACCTATGAGCCATCAGTGTAATCTATGTTATAAATGTATCCACCACGTGCAAAGGTGTCCTCTCTGCCCTCATGATTTATTATTAATGATGATGTGATTAAAACACCTAACATAAGCTCTACCTTCTTAGCACATTCTGGAGTGTATGGTACAGCATTGTTAACAGGCGCTGTGCTATCTATACCATAGGTCTCCCGCACTTACTCATCTTACATAAAACTGTCTGCACTTTTACCCATACCCCCCATTGCCCCCTTCCCTCAGGCCTGGCATCCACCAGTCTACTCTCTGCTTCTGTGGATTTGGCTATTCTAGATTCCTCATAGAAGTGAGATCATGCAGTGTCTATCTTCTGGATGTCCTGAATAAAGTCAGGCTTATTTCACTTAGCAAACTGAGTTCAAAAGCACATTTAAAGGACTGTACCCAATGACCAACTGGGATTTATTTCTGGGATACAAGGTTGGTTCAACACACGACTCAATCGACATGACAGACCACAGTCACGGAATGAAGGCTAGAAATTACATGATCAGTAGATACAGAGATAGCATTTCATAAAATTAAACACCCTGTCATGATAAAAACTCTTAACTGATAACATATAGAAGAAACTTACCTCAACAAAATAAAGGCATATATAAAAAGCCCATAGCTAACATTATAGTTGATGGAGGAAAACTGAGCTTCTCCTTCGAGACTGGGAACAGTGAGGATGGCTGCACCCACGACATCTGCTCAGCACAACCTAGAAGTGCTCGCCAGAGCGGCCAGGCAAGAAAAAGAAATAAAAGGCATCCAAATCAAAAAAGAAAAAATGGGGCACCTGGGTGGCTCAGTGGGTTAAAGCCTCTGCCTTCAGCTCAGGCCATGGTCTCAGGGTCCTGGGATCGAGCCCCACATCGGGCTCTCTGCTTAGCGGGGAGCCTGCTTCCTCCTCTCTCTCTCTGCCTGCCTCTCTGCCTACTTGTGATCTCTGTTTGTCAAATAAATGAATAAAATCTTAAAAAAAAAAAAAAAAGAAAGAAAAAGTAAAATTGTCTCTGTTTGCAGATTACATGATCTTGTGTGTAGAAAACCATAAAATATATGCAATATGTGTTAGAACTAATAGATAGGGGGGTGTCTGGGTGGCTCAGTTAGTTGGCTGTCAATTCTTGATTTTGCCTCAGGTCATGATGTCAGGGTCATAAAATCAAGCCCTGTGTCAGGCTGCAGGCTCAGCTAGGAGTCTGCTTCTCTTTTTCTGCCTCTACCCCGGCTCCTCCCTCCACTCGTGCTCTCTCTTTTTATCAAATAAACAAATATTTTTTTAAAAAGAAATAATCAACAAATTCAGTAAAGTTGCAGAATACAAAATCAATGTGCAAAAACCAGCTGCATTTCTTTATACTGATAATAAAATATCTGAGAAGGAAGTCAAAATAATCTCATTTACATTAGCATCAAAAAGAATAAAATATTAAAATATTATTAATATTATTATTAATAATTATTAATATTATTTTAGGAATAAACTTAACCAAGTAGGTGAATGACTCATTCATGGGAAACTATAAAACATGGGCGCCTGGGTGGCTCAGTGGGTTAAGCCTCTGCCTTCGGCTCAGGTCATGATCTCAGGGTCCTGTGATTGAGTCCCGCATCAGGCTCTGTGCTTGGTGGGGAGCCTGCTTTCACCTCTCTCTCTGCCTCTCTGCCTACTTGTGGTCTCTGTCTGTCAAATAAATGAATAAAATCTTTTAAAAAAAGAGAAACTATAAAACATGGATAAAAGAAATCTAAAAAGACACAAATAAATAGAAAGACATCCCATGTTCATGGGTTGGAAGAACTAATATTGTTAAAATGTCCATAATACCTGAAGCATGTGCCATTCCTATCAAAATCCCAGTGGCATCTTCTACAGAAACAAACAAACAAACAAAAAATCTAAAATTCATACAGAATCACAGGAGACCCCAAATAGCCAAAGAAATTTTAAGTGAGAAGAAGAAAGCTGGAGGCATCACACTTCCTTTTTTCAAAATGAATTACGATGCTCCATAATTAAAACAGTATGATACTGGCATTAAAAACAGACACACAGACCAGTAGAACAGAACTGAGCCCCAGAAATAAACACATGCGTATACGTACACGGTCAGCTGGTCTTTGATGAGTTTTCCGAGAATTCACTTTTGTTAATTTCATTGTGTTCTAGATTCAGAATAGCTATTTGGGAAGTATGGGATGGAAGCCCTATTAGTATATAATTTTTTGCCTTTTTAGTACTTCTGAGATTCTTAATCAGGAGTTAGTAAACACATCAACTATAGCACCATAGATGAGTATGAAAATATGCCCTAGCCTGTGGGTTCTCTACCGCACGGGGAAGAAGTGTGCGAAATCTTCAACAAACCTAACATGTACTTTAGAACAAGAAAATCTTATATTCATTTTATTATTTCAGACTTTTGCAGTTCGGTTTATACATAAGCCTATGTTTAGTGTTAAGAAGGAGATCTGTGTTTGGCACATCTTTGGGTTTTTGTTTTGTTTTGTTTTGTTGCTTCTTTTTCTTTTGCTTTTCTTCTTTTTTTCCTTTTCCTTAGTGACTAATCTATGAAGTAACTAGAAAAGTTAGAAATGCATGTAGGATTTAGACATATGAATGAAGCTAATCTCAATATCCTAATATAAAAACCACCCAGCCAAGAAAAATGGTGAATACTACTTTATATTAAAACAGTTTAACCAAAGGTCAGAATTAAATTTTAAATTACTTGGCAATGTCGAATGGCGGCTTTTTTGCATTATGGAGATGTTTATCAGAAGCTACGTTCTCAGGTAAGAATCTGCTTTGGCTTTAAAGAAAATGAGGAGAACCTTGAGCATAGTAGGGAGTGACAGACAATTCTAATTCCAGTCGAGTTCTGTCACCGTTCACTGTCCTGAGACTCCGCTCTGCATGGAAGATCTCATTTCGCTGTCAGTGCTTGGGATGTTTGGGCTGGAGAGAATGATCCTGTCAGTATGCTCCTCTGCTACAGTTCAGAGTAAATCATTCCAGCACATTCTCTCTGCTTTCCTTTTCTTCCCCTTCTCCTGATTCTCCCTGCTTTGGCAAATGGGTATGCAGGTGAGGGAGGTTCATTCTTCTTGGGTCATGAAGGGAAACCCAACCAGGGCTCATTTCCGCGCCCACAAATCCTAGGTCACTGTGATGGTATCAGTAGAACTAGCATTGGATGACATTCGGAAAATCTGAGTGCAGCTGAATGCTGTGATTTCTTCTTCTAGGAGAATGAATGCATGAGAATAAAGATTTTGGGAGACTGCTACTACTGTGTGTCCGGACTCCCCATATCTCTCCCGAACCATGCCAAGAACTGTGTGAAAATGGGGCTGGACATGTGTGAAGCTATAAAGTAAGTGAAGGCACCATAGGGTCCTTTTTAACTGTTTGAGAATCTCTAGGTATGATTCTCACTCCTGACTGTTTCTGTTTTTCTGATACTGAGATTAAAAACATTATTGAACCTTTAAATATAAGTGTGCAGAGACCCAAATACTGGTGTGTGAGTAACTCAGTCCAAAGTAAGACTTCTGTAAAATTTTTATTGTTATGGTTAACCTTGAAGTACAGTGAAACCGAGGGAGAAATCTGCGGGCACGGAGAGTTTGGGTTGTTTCCAAAGTGATTTTTTTTTTGCATTGAAATATCTTCTTTAATCTTAAGGAAAATCTCTGTGCTCTTACCATCTGACAAACAGTTTCTTTTTTTTCAAGTTTTTACTTAAATCCCAATTAGTTAACATATAGTATATTAGTTTCAGACGTGCAATTTAGCGGTTCAACACTTCCGTACAATTTCCGACAAACAATATGGCTACACTCAAGTTGTCGGGGAGAAGGTAGTTTTCATGACCAGATTGCAATTCAGTAAAATTCCAAAATTACTGCATCAAGTCAAAAATGCTCAGCTCTATAAATTTAGTTTCAGTTAATATACACAGAATATGTTTTCTATATCATATTTATAGTTTCTTTCATCATAATTCTGGAGAGGCTATCCTTATGTCAAACAATGTTACCATTGACAAGAACCAGATAAAAGTGTAAGATAAAAATTAATTTCTGTTACCAAGGCCATAATACACTTTTTAATAATGCCTGTGGTAGATTCCAGAATATTCTTAGTAATGGTAAAAGCTCTTATTTGATTATATGATTGAAAGGTTTTAGTGTATTGGGTTTTTTGATTGCCTATTTTAGTCAAGTGATTTTCCCATCTCCTGCGCACATTTTCAGTCTCAACGGGACAGGAATTATGTGGCTGATGCTCTGTTTCCTTGTCTCTGCTGTAGAGTCAATGGGGCTCCCAGTGGGAGAGCAGCGGTCAGGTTGTCACGTGTTTAGCCACTGTGGATGTGGGTCACGTGTGAAGTAAACTGAACAAGTTAGCAGGTGGCTTCCCCAGGCCCGTCCAGAGAGAAGCAGTGAAGCCCACACTGCCTGCTGTGGGTACTGGCGGTCCCAGTGCTACCGATCCTCTGGGTCGGCAGCAGTGATGACAGACCACTGTGGACAGATCAGTCTCGGGAGGCAAGGGAATTCAGTGGAATTGAGTTAAAACCAGAGATGGATGGATTAGTCAGTGTGGGAATCACCTTGTCCCTCCTGCTTCTTCCCCAAAGTAACTCATTTGTCTTCTCTGACATGAAAAACATTTTTACTTTGTTTCAGATGTAATTAACTATTTCCAACACTCTGGGTCTAGACAGTGTAAGTGAATCTAAATAGTGAAACTAAAGGTTTTCTCCAATTTATAACCTGCCCTTGGAGGCGATCTCCGTGTAGGTTTCCAACACCGGATGAAATGGGTTCTAGTGGGAGAAAGGGTTTTTCTAATGTACTTATTATGCGCATCAAAAATATATCAGATTACTGAAGCCTGATTCCTGCTTTCGGGCCAACTCTTTCCCAGTTCTGTTACGTTTCCATTATTCCAGCACATTGAAGAGCTTTTAGGAGGAAGGATACTCACCTTCTGCCCACTCATCAGTAATATATTTTCTGTTACATTTTTTTATCATGGTAACATAATACCTAACATAATTACTGCACCATAGCATTTTTACCTGTACAATTCAGTGGCATTAAGTACATTTAAAATACGTGCAACCTGCATCATGGTCCACTTCCAGGACCTTGTCATCAACTCAGACAGAAACTTCATCCTACTGAGCAGGAACTCCTCATTCCTCTCTCTCCCGAGCCCCTGGCAACCCCTTTTCTACTTTCTGCCTCTGCAAAGTTGACTTTTCTAGATGCCTCGGCGTGCGTGGAATCACACAGTATCTGTGGACTAGCGTTTGCCTGGTTTCACATAGCGGAATGTTTCCAAGATCCATCCACATTGTGGAATGTGTCAGGCCTTCATTCCTTTTAACGATGGAGTAATTAAGTCCATTATATGTGGATATACCACATTTTATTTATCACTCTGTGATGGATACTAATAGCTCATGTCCAGAATCTCAGCAGTGTTATCAGATTTGAGGAACTTTCCAGAACTCTTGCTTCTAACTAAACTTGAGCTTCAACTCAGGCAACGAACGGTTGGTGTGTCTCTCTGCTCTGCACTCACTGACCAAGGGCATCCATGTTCTCTCTCCGTTAAATTCACCTGCTCATAAACAAGTCAGGAAATGACAGATGCTGGCGAGGATGCGGAGAAAGGGGAACCCTCCTACACTGTTGGTGGGAATGCAAGCTGGTGCAGCCACTCTGGAAAAACAGCATGGAGGTTCCTCAAAATGTTGAAAATAGAACTGCCCTATGACCCAGCAATTGCACTATTGGGTATTTACCCTAAAGATACAAACGTAGTAATCCAAAGGGGCACGTGCACCCGAATGTTTATAGCAGCAATGTCCACAATCACCAAACTATGGAAAGAACCTAGATGTCCATCAACAGATGAATGGATCAAGAAGATGTGGTATATATACACAATGGAATACTATGCAGCCATCAAAAGAAATGAAATCTTGCCATTTGCGACAACATGGATGGAACTAGAGCGTATCATGCTTAGCAAAATAAGTCAAGCAGAGAAAGACAGCTATCATATGATCTCCCTGATATGAGGAAGTGGTGATGCAACATGGGGGCTTAAGTGGGTAGGAGAAGAATCAATGAAACAAGATGGGATTGGGAGGGAGACAAACCATAAGTGACTCTTAATCTCACAAAACAAACTGAGGGTTGCTGGGGGGAGGGGGTTTGGGAGAAGGGGGTGGGATTATGGACATTGGGGAGGGTATGTGCTTTGGTGAGTGCTGTGAAGTGTGTAAACCTGGTGATTCACAGACCTGTACCCCTGGGGATAAAAATATATGTTTATAAAAAATAAAAAATTATAAAAAAAATTTCACCTGCTCGGCTTCTGTGCATTTGACAAAGTGATCAGTATTAGGTTGTTTTCTGGCACCTTCCACAAAGGGCAGGAACATAGAGGGCATCTCAGCAAATGTTAGGAATTCTTTGTTCTTCTAACATACAAGGGCAAGTATTTCCATTCCCATGCATGAACCATAGGATGAGGATGAATATGAAAATTCTAATTTTTTAAGAGAGAAAGAGTACACTCAGACTTGGAATTTCGCCGGGTGATCTCAGTGTTTTCCTGGGAGCCGGGAACATGGATCCAGGAACGCTTGCTTATACTTTTCCTCCGTGTCAGGACCTCCCCACGCGTTCAGTACCTCATTCTCTGTCAGCTGAAGAACCACCACAGAGCACGTCAGCTGCGGTTTGGAACATTCCCAATGCTTAGAGAGGTTTCTTTTTTCCCGTCATGAAAATGTAAACTTCTCAACCGAGGAGGTAATAGGCAGAGTCCTGACTTTGTTAGTGATTAGGGTCCCTCCTCTTGAACTGGAATGATTGTCTTCTATGGTCACAAGCTTTGGCAACTATTGCGGTATTTTTGTAGAGCTCACACAGGTTGCATCCACATGCATTACAAGATGTGGTTAGTCAACTCATCTGAACCCTTAACCAACCCATTTTCCTAAAAAAAAAAAAAAAAAGACACAAAGGACATGGAGATGGTTTTAAAGAGGGTATTATGTGAAGCAAAATAAGACAGAGAAAGACAAATATATGATTTCACTCGTATATGGAATTTAAGAAATAAAACGTGAACATAGGAGAAAGGAAAGAAAAATAAGATAAAAACAGACAGGGAGGCAGACCATAAGAGAATCTTAATTCTAGGAAACAAACTGAGGGTTGCTGGAGGGGAGGTAGGTGGGGGATGGGGTAACTGGGTGATGGGCTTTAAGGAGGGGACATGCTGTGATGGGTACTGGATGAATGATGAATTCAACTGATGAATCACTGAATTCTACCTCTGAAACTAATAATACAGTATATAGGTTAACTAAATTGAATTTAAATAAAAGAAAATTTTAAGTCAAATCATTCACCATTTTGTTAAAATGGTCAAACATAAAGTGTGTCATCCAGCCTTCTTTCCTTCTTGACTTTCTACTGACCGTATTTGATCAACAGAAATGTCATGTGGTTGGAACCCTTCTCTCCGTAACAGAGGATCTTAAGAACAATTATGAGTTCAGTGTCCGATTTTTCAGGATCATTATCTCCCAAAGACAGAAGCACAGTAAAATCCTTCAGAAATGACCTGTGTCGATTAGTAAACTTATATCCAGTGTCCACGTTGCACCAGACCCTGAAGCCCCTGATAGTTATCCAGGTGTGTGTCTTCATGGGCTGCCTCTCAGAGAGCATATGTGGACACAAGCAGGGACAGCTGACTGGACTCAGCGGGGCCGGAGCACCAAGGAGGGGTGGCCTCATCAACCTGGGAGGAGGGGTCAGAAAGCCTTCGCAGAGGAGGTCATGCCTCCAGCCGCTGATGGAAAACCAGTACCAGCTGGCCAGGGGATGCCTGTGCCCTGGCAGGAGAGGGAGGCTCAGAGAGCGGCGCCATCTTGAACAAAGGCTGAGAGTTGAGGACCATATGGTGCCCAGGCAGCCATAACCTGATAGAGGACAGAGCAACAGGGGCAGACCTCCAGTGTCATGTTGAGACCCATCGTGAGGGCAAGAGGGAAGCGTTGGATGAGTCGCATGGGACCAAATAAGTTGTGATTTTTTGTGTGAGAAAAACAGAGCAGGATGACAGGGAAGGAGGAAGTGACGGGAGGAGAGAGAATGCGAGGGACGGGACAGCGCCGCGAGGGACGGGACAGCGCCGCGAGGGACGGGACAGCCCTGCAGACGTCCTTTCTTTTACCTTGTAGATCCATTTCTTCTTGTCACTTCTTACCACTTTCAGCATGCTCAAGTGATGCCACTGTGTCACTGAAGCATGACATCCATGCCCCTGGCATTCTGCTCGTGTCCTGCAGCCACACCTGGTAGCCTGCGCCCTGCTGGGTGGCCGTCAGTGCTCACTGCGCTCGCTTCCCTCCGCATGCGCCCTGGGGTAATTCTCTCCCTGTGCCTCGGGACACCTCCCTGTATCCTTCTGCAGTCAGAGTTCATTGATAAATACATTCAGCTGGCAGAAATAAATAAGCTTTTCCATAGTTCTTCATTTGTCTTTGTAAATGACTTACTGATCGAGTCCCAAAGTATTTTTAAAAATGATTGTTTTCAATTAGTTTCTTCTTAATGATATCTTCCTTACACATGATTAAAAGTTTTTAAAGAGGTTTGTTATTGTTTTTGTGGATGACTGTGCACAATGAAATGCTTTAAACTCATGGTTACTTTTTTTGAGAAATTCCTACTCAGGCTGATGTCATTAGGCTCACAAATACGGCGCCTGTCTCTTCTCAGCAGAAAGTATTCCCGGGGGACATGCATTGTGCTAAGTGCTAGAATCGTAGACGATGTCTCAGTCTGTTTCTGTCAATGTCACGTGACTCTAGTGTGACAATTCGCAGCAGGTGTCAGCAACTGATAGTTTTCTGATAATACACATTTGCTGAAAAAGTCAAAGCTACAGCTGAAATGTTGCATCAGCACCAACGGTCCGGCCTGACCTGGCAGTCGTAGCCAGGGCCACAGAGCTCTTGGTCTGGTCTGGAAGCAACCAGAAAGAAACGACCTTTCTCATGGCCTAGAGCAGCAATCTTCTGCCACAGGAGGGAGTCCTGACTGTTTCCAGCAGTCTGAAAAATTCTGAGTAACACAGTGCCCTGAAACCTGGCCAGGAGTCAGAGGAAGAGGAGGGTGTTTCCAGATGGTGATGCTTTTTTCCTTCTCTTCAGGAAAGTGAGGGACGCCACCGGAGTGGATATCAACATGCGCGTGGGAGTGCATTCTGGCAATGTCCTCTGCGGGGTGATTGGTCTGCAGAAGTGGCAGTATGACGTGTGGTCACATGATGTTACCTTGGCCAATCACATGGAAGCCGGAGGGGTCCCTGGGTAAGGCCAGTCTGGGTTTCCCTCTTCAAGCTGTGGGCAGGTTGAGGTGAGACACCCTGGGCGAGCGGATTGACAGCTGTCTGCCGGGTGTCTGATGGCTTCTGATGCCTCCATCAGCATCCCATGATCCTTGTCCAGCGGCCCCTCACATGAATTAGATTAACACGAACCCTCAAATCTCAAATCCACCACCCCATGATCCATGGTCAAAGACTCTGGCTATCAGATCGTGAATTACTTATATTTATTTGCAAGTGTGTGAATCGTGACTAGGGGAAAGGTGTTTTTTAATGCAGTGAGATGTGGCATTTCTCTATTATTGGTGACCTCTGAAGCCAATACTAGTGAAATGAGTGAATGGTACCGTCTCCCTCCTGTTAGAAGAGCATGGTTCAGACAAGAGAATTTTGATGGATGTGCTATAATTCGAAGAAACGTGGAAGCAAGCACTGAGAAAGAAAATCCATACTTTAATACACATCAGCACACTCCCTAAAATGCCTTTGGCCTGTGTTTCAAAAAAAAATAGGGTCTCACGTGAAACTTCCATATAATTTTTATTTCCCATAATTTCTTTTTTATTCGCCATACTCACCACACCCACTGTGCAGGTTTCTGTGAGTGCAGAAAAGCTGGAAATGTTAGTATCCTGTGACCTCTGCCAGCATCTTTCCAAAGCCCTGTTTAATAAAATATAAACCTGTATTACAGTCCATTTTACCAAGAACATAGAGCCTTTCTTTGGGGGAGAAGAAATTATTTCTAAATTCACAAGTAAATAGAAAAACCTTCATGTTTATCCTTCCCTATCTTGACCGTGGTTTTTAAATGGCATTTCAGACGTGTTCACATTTCTTCTGTCACTCTGGAGCACTTGAATGGCGCTTACAAAGTGGAGGAAGGGGACGGTGACATCAGAGACCCGTATTTAAAACAGCACCTGGTGAAAACCTACTTTGTCATCAACCCCAAGGTCAGTGTTGTCGTAAAGAGTCTATAATTAACTTGTGACTTCTGTGATGAAGTTAGAAAGGGGCCAATTACTGACCCAGATAAGTGTTTTTAGTCAAGAATCTGTTGAATGCTTCGCTGGTCTTTGTCCCTAAAATGACTTTAAATGCATCGCAGTTTGATTATGGCACATGTTTTATAATCATAGACGGAAATATTGACTAAAGGAACAGTTGAAAAGAATTGCTTGCTCCTATGGTAAGGTTACTCTCTGTGTGTTGGGTTATCAGTGTTAGTGAATGTGTACGTTAGTCCCCAATGCTTCTGGAAGTCTCTCCGTGTGCCCACCCTGGCAACTGAGAAACGACAGATGATAAAAGTCTGATGAGATGAAGTAGGATGAACATAGACAAAGAAGGAAAGGAAGAAACTTCTAGAAGATTAACCACAAAGTGTCATTGGGCAGACAGGGTTCACTTGGAGGCAGTAAACTCCTCGTTACCTGGAAGGCTCCCCAGGCCACCCCGAGAGTTCGGAGCTGTCTCGTGCTCTGTTCCCCCCAGAGGTCAGGCCCAAGCAAGGGCTTCCAGCTCTTCTTTCTCGTCACCCTTCTCAAATTCCTGCCAAATGAGTGCGACTGCTATTTACAGATTAAGAATCTGAAGCTCCCGGGGGTTATGTAACTTCCCCAAATCGCACAGCTGGTAAACAGTGCAGTCTATCAGCAAGAAACACCTCCGAGCTATCAAAGCCAGTCTCTCAGGATCCACAAGGTCAAGGGCATGGGTGCTCCCTGGCGGTAGCCTCCCTGGAACTCCAGGTTCGCCTCTGGAGACACACGTCCGGCTCACCGGGTAGCTGATCTGGAGACAGACGTGTGTCAGTCAGGAAGAACTGTGGAGGGAGGAGGCCCAAAAAAATGTGTACAGAGAACCTTGTGTTCCGGCAGGGAACACCCGGACGTGGACCCGTATGAGCATTCCGTACCAGAACACAGCCCAGCCTCTAGCACCTGCCGCTCTAGGAAACCACAGTCGTCAAGAAAAGTTGAAACAGAGCAGCCTATCTTGCTTAAGAATTTGCTTTGTAAAAATGCCCATTAAAATGGCTGTTATTTTTTCCTAAGTTTAAACTACAGCTGTCTTTTATTCTCTGGGGAAAAAAAAAATCACTCCACTCAGAGAGCTTGTAACACTGGAAACCAGTGTCCCTGAAGGAGGGGGGGGCGCCAGAAGCCGTGGGGGGCGAGGGGGCAGCACGCGAGGAACGCGGGCGTCGGGGCATGGGAGCAGGCAGGAGACGTCGGCCCCTTTGTGTGCGGGGGTAATGCTTTGTTTCTCACCCCAAGGGAGAGCGAAGGAGTCCTCACCTCTTCAGACCTCGCCACACTCTCGATGGAGCCAAGATGAGGGCCTCCGTGCGCATGACCCGGTACCTGGAGTCCTGGGGAGCAGCCAAGCCCTTCGCACACCTGCATCACCGAGACAGCATGACCACAGAAAACGGCAAGATCAGCACCACGGTACGCTCCCCCCGGGGCCCGCAGCGCAGAGTGCCAGCCCCTCGGCCCCCAGCACGAAAGGCAGGCCTCTCCTGCCCAAGTAACGTAGGTCTGTAAAGAAGCAAGCTTTCCCCTTCCCCTTGGGGAGGCCCCTGCAGACAGCTGTTTGGGTGTGAATGAGCGCCAGGCTCACGTGGCTGAGGGTTTGAACCAGCATGATTTTGCATGAGAACTTTATAACCCAGGACCATTTTATTTATTTGTTATTTCATTCAGTTCTTAGCAACTGAATACAGTTGAACTTCTTTCTTTTTTGTTGTTGTTGTTGTGGCATTTTGTTTGTTTGCATTCATGAAGTAGAAAGTCTAGGCATCCTAACCAAGGAGCTGATGAAGGCGTGATGCCCTTGTGGGTTGAATCAGCTCCAGATTCTTTTCATGGTGGGCACGTTCAAGTCGTGTCCGTGGCAGTGAGTGCTCTGTTGTGTAGCTCCTTACCTACGACACTCTAGCTTCCACCGGCTCATCAAGTGCCAACGCTCCTTCCAGCAGGGACACTTTCAGTAAGACAGCTGCAAGGCAGATAGAAAATACAAAGACCCACAGGGGGCCGGAAGAGTAACTATGGCGAAGCACTTAGAATAATCCCAAAAGCATTGTTAGATTTTTAAAACTATCTCTGAGTAAAAATTCATGTATAATGGCGTTAATTGTACTAAGGAGGCAGTTGAGACAAAAAAGACGGTGGAATGTTACCTAGTCCTCATCGGCTGATGAGAAAGACGCATGAGATTGTCCGTTGAAAGCGAACTTTTCCAATTCCTCCCGGCAGCCCACGGTGATGACATCCAAGCCCCCAGACCCATATTCTTGTTTTAACTTCGTTAGATCTCTCCTCTCAGCTTCCCTGTGTTTTTTCCCAGCTAAAAAGTAAATGTGATATGACGGAAGACCATATCCCTTGGTCGACCAGAAAGCCCACCAAGACAGGTCCGGGAGCAGTTGGCCGTCTGTTGGGAAGTGTGAGGCCATGAGTAGCAAACAAGTAAACGGATACTTCACTGACTGGGTCACCCAGGCGCCCCCGAGGAGAGGGTGTCTTAAGAAAATCCCAAGGCTTTGTTTAGTACAAGAAGCCCCTACAACTGTTACTCGTCTGTGTCCTGTGCTCACTTTGAGAAGGACCCCAGCGTCATTCTTATTAATACGTTCCAGGGTCAAAGAGAGTCTTTGCCAATTTAGTCATTTCTCTTCCTTACTGCCTTCCCCGGAACCGAACTGACTCTTGACTGAGCGTTGATGGAGCTGGTGAATAACGCGTGACTTCATCTTATGTGATACGGGCCCGCGTCGGTGGCTCATACACTTCCTGTAAGGAGACCCAGAGTCCAGTTATTCTTTAAAAAATACCTTCCCTTTCACCAGGCTACATACAGCCCCTAATGTGACGCGGGAGATGAACCAGCGAAGGAAAGTGTCTTTGGGGCCACTTGGAGCAGCTTTGTTTCAACTTTAAATTCCACCACAAATGGATACAAGTGGATCTTCTGGGGTTTTCTTAAGGAGCACTTGCTGGCATGTCCCCCACTGATAACCCTGATCAGCGTCTCTGTCTCTGTCCCTTTTCTGCAGCTGCCCCACTCACCTGCGGTTTTGTTCTTTTCGATCAGTGAGTCGTGGTTTTGCACACTTAATCGAGGGCGGTGGTTTCTTAGCAGCCCAACTCAGGGCTAATGCTTGTGGTGCTGTTCGTGTTTTAAGGCACTTTTTAATATTAGTCTGATGCCAGACAGGATGGTCTGCTGTGTACAGTCACTAACAGTTACTTGCAAGGCCCTTGTTTGAAATCGTAGCTGCGAATATCAGAATGTCAGCTTTAAAACAACCCTGGGATTTCCTACATCCGGGCTTAGAGATGACACCAACTTTCTGAGTATCAACTGAGGGTTTCCTCTTTCTCCCATTTATAATTAAGCTACTCTTCTCCATGGGGTAATTGTTACATAAATGATGTTTTCCATAATAAAAGGAAAAATAATGTTACACGTGATTATCACTGCAATGTCATTCTCTAAAATATGTATTTAGAAACTAATAATTTTTTGTGTTTGTTTGTTTTTTGAAATAGGATGTGCCAATGGGCCAGCATAATTTTCAGAATCGCACCTTGAGGTATGGTATTTATTGTACTTTCTTATTTTTAAAGGCTTTTTAAAAAAATTTATTTCTGAAAGTGATTATCATCAATTAGAGTAACTTGGAAGGTCATTTCTTCTAAAAAGAGCAGCTCCTTGCGAAATGCTCAATGAGATTGTTTTCAGCTTCTAAAAATATAATTATCAGTATCATGTTATTGGTTTAAAAGAGGGAAAGGGAAAACACCACCAGGTAGTAAGCACATTAGAACTTTAAATAGTTTTTCCTAAAAATGACTATTCTTAATATGTGGTAAAAAAAAACCTGAATTTTCTTAAAATGAGTATGTTGCTTCAAATTACATTGTGTGTGTGTGTGTGTGTGTGTGTGTGTGTGTAGTCCTAGAGATAAAAGCAAGATAGGTCTGGCCTTTCTATAGTGGGAAGGCCTGACAACATGCTCATAAAAAGAGAAAAGCTGGGGCGCCTGGGTGGCTCAGTGGGTTAAGCCGCTGCCTTCGGCTCAGGTCATGATCTCAGGGTCCTGGGATCGAGTCCCACATCGGGCTCTCTGCTCATGGAGAGCCTACTTCCTCCTCTCTCTCTTTCTCTCTGCCTGCCTCTCTGCCTACTTGTGATCTCTCTCTGTCAAATAAATAAATAAAATCTTTAAAAAAAAAGAGAGAGAAAAGCTTCACACAGTGTCTGCAGGTCCCCTGTCACCCCCAGCCACAGAATGACTGGCACTAGCCCTTTTTAATGCTCCTCTGGCTCTTGGGTTAGAGTCCGTATTGGTTGGGGAGTTAAGTATTTCTTATTGAAGTCATTAAGACAATTACTGAAAACCCTAAACGTAAGTCAGCCTTTCTTTTCCCACAGAGAAATGAGTTTATTCTGTAGAAAATGCATTGTATGCAAGTATAATCAAACACAGATTGTCATTTGCCATATCCTTGCAAATAGCACACCTTATTCCAGAATCTTCTGTGTGACTTCATTTGTTTTAATGAGTTCTAATTCATATTTTGTGTCACATTTGAAATTTCAATATTGAGATACAGTACTTAGAGTCCTATGTTATGAGGGGGCTTTGGAAGCATTAAGTGGCACATTAAAGAGAACTTATGCTAATTTAGGAGCGTGGTGGACCCTGCAAGATGCCTTGAGAAGGTGTGACTCTTCTAGCCAATAAGCCACTGGCACATCCGCAAGAGACCGGCCACGGAAATTCCATAGGCATCTTTTCACTTTGTGTTCCTCACTTCTTCAGTTCTCCATCTCATCCTCTCTGGGATCTGCTTCAAGGGTCTATTTACCGAAATGAGCGTGGGGTCGCCTTGCCGAGGGCCCATGTGATGTGGGCAGCGGCCTTCCAGGCTGACTGATGTGTGGAAGACAATGACAATAAGCTGTCACCTGGGTCCGTATCAGGCACGCGGAAAGCCTCACGCCATCCCTACAGGTCACTCCAGCGTAGACGCTGTGCTGTGAGGCACGAGGGGTCGGGAGAATGCCCATGGGCACACGGCTGGCAGAGGCGAGGCCCAGATTTGTGCCCTGGGCTTGGAACCCGCTTTCCAGGGTCCTGTCCTGCCGACCTTGCTGGGAGCCTCTTCCATGTCAGTTCCATGATTCCATGTTCCTCTGATGCCTGGATCAGTGGCGGCCCCAGGGTCTTGTGGAGAGAGCACCACCTCCAAATCATACCCACTGGGGCTGTCCTCACACGTCCTGGTGTCCCCCCGTGGCCTGGGTTGTAAAACCTTCATGAGCCTGCAGCCTGGCCGTTGAGCCTGCTTGTCCTGGGATGGAACATTCTCTGGGATTATCCCAACCTCCTCCCCACATCCTCGGATACAGTAGTCCGGGCATGGGAGTGGGGCAGGTCAGGGAAGGGGCTCAGGAGGACCAATGGGAGGACAGCGGAAAGCAGGTGGCCCAGCGGCAGGAACACGGGCAGGACAGCCAGAAACACCTGACGTCCGAGGACTAAAACCCGAGCTGGCAAATTACGAGTTCCCAGGGTAGATTATCGGCCCCGGGGGTGTGCTGTCATTCACCACAGCAGAGATCCCAAAATGACAGAGACAAGGAACCGCTGTGTTAGAATTGTTTTCCAGATACTAAACAGTCGACGTGTACTAACACGCACACGGGCTGCTCCGTGCACCGCTCGCAGAGCTGAGTCCCGGGCGGGCGTCGCGTGAACTAATCCTACAACAGACTCACGGAGGCAATGCTCTGCGGGGCCCCGGGCACACCTCGGAAGGGTTAGGTTTTCCTGGGAGCCCCCAGGGACCTACACTCTTCTCCGATTTGGCCAGACTTTGTGAGAAAGCAAGCCACCAGCTGCCGTCCGCAAACTCGAGAGTGGGCAGGGGCCGCTGCACAGGACACGAGGGAGCTCCTCGCCTCCAAGTGAGAATGAACCATCCTAGACGATCGCTAAGTTAACGTGCTTTTTTAAAAAAAGAGGGGTTTTCAAAATGAATGTGCCTTCTTCCAAGCCTTAGAATCTTCCACCCCTCTCCGTTGGGTTCGCTCGTAGCCGGAGGATCGGGCCATTGAACCCGGAATGCCCGGCGCCCGTTTCTAGAAAGAAGGAGCTCAGGGCACCAGCCTGCCAGCGGGGCCAGGGTGATGGGGAGGCCCGGCCGTCTCGCTCACGGTACTCTCGGGAGATTTAATTACAGATAAATGTGACCTGGCTGTTCTCGTCTGCATCTAGAGGCGGTTCTGAAACCAGAACAGTTACTGCCACGTCAGGGTAGGAGGCCTGTCGGATGAGTGATTGCCCCCCACCCCCACCCCGGGGAGCGCAGGGAAGCCGAGGGCTCGCCTCACACTGGACCACGAGACTCACAGGGGCGCAATTCTGATGCCCGCTGGGCCGGGCCAGCTTCGTGGGGCTCCCGTGTGCTTTTCCTGTACAATTTTAATGTACAATTTTTAAAAATAGGGATTATTTTTAATTTTCTCCTTTATATCATTCTCATGTGCATGGTCATATGAACCTTGGAGAGCTCATGCTTTCGGCCTAATTTATTAACAAGGCATCTTTTATTATAGCTGAAGATTATTTTCTCCTAAGAGTAACTGAGTGTCTGTAGATACATGTATGGTCTCCTATGACGAGTGCTTTCAAATACTGAGGAAGCTTTAAATGCGTACAATGAAGCTTTGAGATGCCTCAGAGAAGACTGTTGTTCTGCAAATTCTTGAAAATTGACCAAGGGAAACACGAACAAGGAGCAACTGTTTATTTTTCAACCAGCCCAGATTTTTGCAGGGGAATTCCAAAGCCAGTGTGCTCTGTCGTAAAGTAAGTTTTACGAAGGCAACAGGTCAAGAGCTAATGCATCTCTTCGGACACAAAGTTCTTTTATCACAAACACCGAGAACACATCTCCAGCTGCTTTTTAACGCCAGGTGTCATTTCGGTCTCAGTGACGACACTGTGAGGCAACACTTCACTGTACCCGTCACCAGCTCTAGTCCCTTTGCTCAGTCCCCAGAGAGGCTGGTTGTCAGTGGAGGAAAGCCTGCGTCTCGGCTCTCGCTTCCTTCCTGCTTTTTTTGTCCGTGGACAGAATGGAACGGGGGTTTCGGCATCATAGAAAAACAGACTTCATATTTGCCTTAGTCACCTTCTCTCTCGTAATGTCTCCCTTTTCATACAGAACCAAGTCCCAAAAGAAGAGATTTGAAGAAGAATTAAATGAAAGGATGATCCAAGCAATTGATGGGATTAATGCCCAAAAGTGAGTACCTCATGATCTTAAATGATCATACTTTTTTTTTTTTATTTCAAACCCTGTTATTTGAAAACCGTCTCATATTTTCCACGAATTTCACCACAAACTCTGTGATACTTGCTGTGACAAAGCCATGCTTTTAGAAGCCATCGCTCCATTCACCGCAATTGTCCTTAATAATGGCTTTTGGTCATTAGAAAATGTTTCATTCCTGCCTAAGAAATACTCTCCAAGTAGATTACTAAAAAAACAGCATGAGATATAAACACAGAGGAGAAAATCATAGCAAACTATGTTCAGTAAGTAACACTTTTTAAAGATCAGTAAGAAGGCCACGTGGGAAAATCTGAGTTGTTAATATGCGACACTCTCTATTCAAAATGCACTTCTACCCATGCACAATCTGGGAACATGGACACACCTGGGTTCTAGGTTGTTGAAGAAAGGTTACGAGCATTAGAATCTGAATTCAGGGCAGCAGCGGGAGGAAGAAAGAGTCCTTGGGGGACAAAATATCATTTAGTCTATGAGCTCGTGAAGTCTGTGAATGTCTCTTCAGTCTATGAATTGCTATTGTGGTCTTAAATGGTCCAGGAGGTGTGGAGCTGGGGGTGGGGAATTAAACAAGGTGTTAACTTTCACAGCCTGGTTGGACTTAATGACTACATCCGCTGGCCTTGAATTCTCCTTAGGTCCATGTGTCATGGCTGAGCTCCTGGAGGGCAGCAGATAGATGACCGTGTGGTGCCTGGTGCCATTAGACACTCAGTGAGGGTTTGTTAATTTAAATTGTAGCGAACACATCAGTAGGTCCAAAAGAAAGGCCTTAATGAAAAAGTTTCCATCCTACGGAAACCAGACTATGTGATTTTTATCACGAAAGTTGACTCATGAAAAGTAAGAATGATTTTCACTTGAACTCCCTGCTTCCAAAATGATGTTACACAGCTTTGAAAAATATGTACCTTTTCTAGAGTGTTCCTTCTAAGCAGCCATTTTGGACTACTTACATGGCTGATGAAAGAACCGCACAAGTGTAGGTTGGTGTATGTGGTGCGTGTGTGTGAGATTGTATACGTGCACAACCGAGTGTCTGGGCGGGGCCCGAAATGCAATTCACATGTGCTGGCAGGTTGAAGCAACACCTCTCTGAGCCCCTTTGCATGCCCCAAGTAGAGAAGGCCTTCCACCTGTCATGGTGCAGGACACACCAGCAGCGCCCAGAGAAATGCTCTGCTTTGCTGGGCCCTAAAAGCAATATGAAAATCAACCTCCTCTCTGCCCCACTGGAAACCTCAACACATCACAACCCAAGAAACCTGCTTACCTGGAGTTGGCTGGCAGCCAAAACCTAGGGGGATGTCTGAGGGCATGTGGATGGGTGGCAGGGTATGTTCACTCAGCCGGAGGAAATCACACCTCCTACTTGGGACCCCCCAGAGGAAGACACAGCATCAGAAGAAAGGCAACACCTTGTTCCTGACGAAGTTAGCAGATTACAGTAATTATGTTAATAATAGAAAGCCCGTGCATGAAGTCAGACTCAGCACGCCTTCCTGTAGGACCTCTACCTGCTTCAAAGACCTTTATGTCCACCTTTTAGAGTGTTCCTACCAAAGTGGTTCTTAGAAAACTTAATCATTGGCTTGGCTTTATTTTGGCGGAGGCGGCTTTCAGATTCTGTGTGTACTGGATCATTCCGTACTCAAATGTGTGTTGTGTGAACACCTTTGTCCTTCTGTGTCGCTTTATTTTAAGGTAATGTTTAATGCTGGTGTAACCGCTTAGGTTGCCATTTTCCCAACACGTTTCAGAAATGAAACCGGGAGCGATGTCGTGCTGTACTCAGACGTCAGAAGGCAAGTTATTGAAACGGAAGCTAGTTTGCGTGCTTCCCTAATGAGCTTCGGTCCTATTCTGTTCGGCCCAAATCATTACCTCTCTTGTTCCCACATCTGATGTCCTTCTGATCTTTGAATTTCATCTGGGGGAGACCATGGGGGCTCCAGGCTTGATGCACCATTCCGTTGTGTCCTGCGACAGACAGGAAACGGTGTTTCAGGTGCGGATTTTCCGGTCTGCGTTCATCTGCTCCCCTCACGGGCATTTTGTGAGCAGGGGCAGTGTGGGCTTGGCATCCAAGACACAGCACAATGTCACCTCTCAAAGCCCCAGGAGAGAGAGGAGAAATCACCACACAGTGCTCAGGGCAAGGTGCCCCAGATTCAGACTTAGCCCAGGTTGGCGAGGTGAGAAGATCAGGCACCCCAAGATTCAGTATGTGTGATGGACAGAACAAATGCCCAAGGGCAGGACAGACGGACTGGAGGATCTCAGACCCCAGGGCTGAGCAAGGGTGGGTCTTTCACACAGAGAATCCACGCACCCACGAATACTACCTTTCCCCAAGGTCCCAGGGCCTGAGCGCACCATCAAGGCCACCGAAGCGTTCAGGTTGCGTACTGCTCAGACAGGTGCACTCATTTGCTGGGGCCTCCATAGCAGAAGACCACAGACCGGGGGCTGAACTACAGACCTTTCCCTCTCACAGTTCTGGGGGCTGGAGGCCCAAGATCAGTGTACCAGCATGGTGGGGTGCTGAAGACCCTCTCCGTGACTCACAGAAGCCTTCCTGCTGTGTTCGTAGGGCCCTTGCTTGAGGCTGGGCTTCTGGTGCCTCTTGTCATAAGGACATTCATCTCTTCCCATAGGGCCCCACCCTTCGGCCCCATTTAACCCTGATTGTCCCCATAGAGGCCCCATCTCCAGACATAGTCCCACTGGCAGGTAGGCCTTCAACATACAAATTGGGGGGATACGGACCTTCAGTCTGTAACAGTAGGAAAGTGACTTCCTTTCTATTTTAGTGTCCTCTTTGCTGTAAGAACCTACATTCGTCCATTCCAGAATAATTGTGGGTGAGGAGGTGGGGGTACTGATTCCCTCTCGCAAGTCAGGATCTCATTTAGAATTTCCTTTGACCTGGGCCTCGCATTTAAAAAAACAAAAAACAAACAAACAAAAACCAACTTGGGGCAAATCAGTAGAGGATCACTCGTTGTGTAGTGCCGGGGTGGGGTTGATTTTCCTCATCCCATTGCCGTGTGGGTCAAGACTGACGTCAGGGCGCCATAAGTAACACACATTCCCTCCCGTACCTTCCTTCCTCTTCACTTCTTGCCTCTCTGGAGCCCCAGTTCTCAAAAATATTTGTCCCGATCAACCCCCGCTAATCTTTCCTTTTCCAAATATCCAAATCCAGTTTATAAATGTCTGAGCTTCCTGCAAATCAGTGAAAGGGATTGATCCATCTTTGAGAAACTATGGATGGTGAAGCCTGTGGGGAGAAGATACTCTCGTTCCTTCTGAGGAAAAGGTCAGAAGAACCCGGTGCTCCTGGCTGAGGAAGCTCAGTGTTAAGTGTTGCGGACCCCGGGAAGTGAGGCCGGGTCTCCAGCACTTCCTGTCTCCCGGCAGGACACAGGTCCCTGACGGGGACCCAACCAGGCACAGGGCTCTGCTGATTGACGTGGAGATGCTTTTACTTCTACTTCATAAATTTCACTCTTAGTTTATTTCCAATCGTAGATTACCCAGGGGCATTTTGAAATTAGATTTTTCTTTCTTGATAAAGGGGAAAAAAACCTGTTTTGAATTAGTTACCTGTGTATATTATTCATAGTTTAATATTCATAACAAGTACACAGTTCTGAAAATGAATATGGTTAAAATTTATCTAGGATTTTATTTTCTGCTCTTTTTGCTATTCACCAAACTGATTTTTCCAGTTTCATCAAACAGGAAAATACCACATTTCTGCAGCTGGTACAGTAGTAAGAAATACCAAGATAACTTTACGTCCCTGATACCTAAAGCTTATTTATAATCTTGAACCAAAGAGTATTTTTATAGCTCTCACTTTAAATGGCCTTCATTCTAGAACACATTATTGACTTCTGTGCCTCTGTTGAAAGTGCACTGTCTGTCGGGTGCGATAGCCCAGCCCATTACGGTGCCTGCTCTGTGTGAGGTTCTGGGCATGGGGCTGTCCAGGTAGACCTGGAGGAGCCCCTCTCAAATGTGCTGTATTAATCTTGCATTAACTTTTCATCAGCCCTGATGAGAAGCATCACACCCTGATCCATATCAGTAGGTTTGGCTGTACTTGCCCATTACAAGGTCAGGTGTAATGGTTGACTTGGCCGTCTTTCCTGGATCTTCAAATCCTTATCCCCCAAATAAACCTCATGCGGTCAAGATCCATAGACACCAGTGAGTAGGAAAAGTACCACATTAAGAAATTCATGTGAACTGATAAGTGTTTGAACAGATATAACATTTTTTAGAAATCTATATAAAACAATTTTGTCTCACATCCTAATATATATATGTATATATACATATATATATATATATATATATATATATATATATATATATATATACTATAGTGTGTGTGTGTGTATACATTCTCCCTGTATATTTATGTATAGGTATAGAAATAGATGTAGCTAGGGGCACCTGGGTGGCTCAGTTGGTTAAGCATCTGCCTTCTGCTCAGGTCAGGATTCTGGGGTCCTGGGATCGAGTTCCGGCATGGGTCTCCCTGCTCAGAGGAGAGACTTTCTCCTTCTCCCTCTGCTTCTCCCTCTCTCTCTTTATGTCAAATAAATAAAATCTTTACAAAAAGAAATAGATGTAGATATATGGTTATATGCACTTGCAGATATATGCGTTTATATACACATATCTAATGCATACACATATATAACTCAGGTTATTTTTTATTATAGAAGTATGTAAGAAAAGTAGGAAACTAGAAATGTAGATTCCCCAGTGTAATGACCCAAACCAGGTGATAATATATTTTGTTGGTATTTATTTCCAGATTTTTTTAATACACAGATTTTAGTTTTTCCCTATTCTCCTTTATTTTAAAATTTTTATTGTGTTGTGTTAGTCACCATAAAATACACCATTAGTTTTTGATGCAGTGTTCCAAGATTCATTGTTTAGGCACCACACCCAGTGCTCCATGCGATCCGTGCCCTTCTTAACACCCACCACCTGGGTCACCCATCCCCCTACCCCCCTCCCCTCCGAAACCCTCTGTTTGTTTCTCAGAGCCCAGAGTCTCTCACGGTTCATCTCCCCCTTCCATAACCCCCCTTCGCTTTTCCTTTCCTTCTCCTAATGTCCTCCGTGTTATTCCTTATTCTCCACAAGTAAGTGAAACCATATGATAATTGACTCCCTCTCCTTGATTTATTTCTCACAGCAGAATCTCCTCCAGTCCCGTCCATGTTGATACAAAAGTTGGGGATTCATCCTTTCTGATGGCAGAGTAATATTCCATTGTGTACATGGACCATATCTTCTCTATCCATTCATTCATCTGTTGAAGGATATCTCAGCTCATTCCACAATTTGGCTATTGTGGACATAGCTGCTATGAACATTGGGGTACAGATGGCCCTTCTTTTCATTACCTCTGTATCTTTGGGGTAAATACCCAGTAGTGCAATTGCAGGGTCATAGAGAAGCTCTATTTTTAATTTCTTAAGGAATCTCCACACTGTTTTCCAAAGTGGCTGCACCAACTTGCATTCCCACCAACAGCTTAAGAGCGTTCCCCTTTCTCCCCATCCTCTCCAACACTTGTTTCCTGTCCTGTTAATTTTGACCATTCTAACTGGTGCAAGGAGGTATCCCAATGTGGTTTTGATTTTAAATTCCCTGATAGCTAAAGATGATGAACACTTTCTCATATCTCTGTTAGCCAGTTGTATGTCTTCACTGGAGAAGTGTCTATTCATGTGTTCTGCCCATTTTTTGACATGATTCTCTGTTTTTTGGGTGGAGTTTGAGAAGTTATTTATAAATCTTGGATATCACCTCTTTGTCTATAGTGTCATTTGCGAATATCTTCTCCCATTCTGTGGGTTGCTCCTTTGTTTTATTGCCTGTTCCCTTTGCTCTGCAGAAGCTTTTATACTCATGAACTTAAAAGAGTGTGTATCTTCCCATTTCACTCATCTTTATGTCATCAAACGTGCATGTACTTTGTTACTGGGTATGGGACTGTTCCAGGCATCACCTGCCCAGCTGGCTGGGGCTTACATCAGGTGTCACCGTTCCACTTGTGAGTGTGTACAACGTTCTAGAGCAAAGTTCTGTCCTTAAGCTCTTTGTTTATTTCAGCCGCCTTTTTAAAACCAATTTCTCAAAGCCAGGCAGTGTGTAAGGATACATACTTCCATGTCATTTTTATTTACTTTTTTTTACTTTCAAACAACTGAGGGAATGTTTGTATTACACCCAAGTGTTTATGTTTGCATCAACATACTACATTAGTGGTCTGAACTGATTGTTTATTGTGTTGATATTTTTATTCATTTTTGAAAATGCATTCAAGCAAGTTTTTTTATCTTAAAGAAATGCAAGGCATGACAATAGAAATATTTTCAGTAAGTGTGCAAGAAGCAGGATCTTCTCTCCCAGAACTTGGAGGACACTCTAAATGGTTTTGATGCTCTGATGTATTGCTTGCTATAAGCTAAGAAAAATGATGCTTCTCTATGAACCATATTTTTCAGGGGATAAACCTACCATGTTGATTTTGGTAAAATATCTGGAACTAAATTTACTGCTGAACCTGAATCCTTTTGATGATTTATTTCCCTTGTTATTTAATTTGAAGAGTCAATTTGATATCCCAACTGGTTTGTAATAGCTAATTTCCCAAGGAGGGCCACATGTGAATACCAATATTATATGTATACATCCTATTTTAGTCCTAGACTGCATACTTAGTAATTTGGTATTAAGCATTTTTTTTTGAATCTTCAATTTTGGGTGATTTACACTAAAGAAAGAAGAATGCATGTGATTTTTTTTTTTGAAGTTTCAGATTATTGGTTGGAAGTTTGGTTTTATGATGTCTGTCTTTTTTTATTTCCAGGCAGTGGCTGAAGTCTGAAGACATTCAGAGGATCTCGCTCCTATTCTACAATAAAATACTAGAGAAAGAAGTAAGCTACTTTTTTCCCCTCAATCTTTTTTTCTGAAGTACAAGTCTTTAAAAACCTGAGTATCTGGCTGGCCTGTCACCATGCTTGACACTCCTGGTGGGAATGGTATTTGCAGCAGCTCTGAGATCTGGGGCTAGGGGGAGGGGACGGGAGCTCATAACCGTTTCTCTCCATGGCCTGTTTTCTTACAAAAAGTTTTTGAAAGAAAATAAAATCCTTCAAGAAATCAAGAAAAAAGGGATAAAGTTGCAGTTTGTTACTGCAAAATTAAATCACTTTAATTTTTTAACAAAGGTAGGAGTTACATTCAGCATGTGTTTGGGAGGATTGGAAACCCCAAACTTCTAAGTGTTTATTGCACACAAACACTTGCACACTTGTGAAGTAAGAGGTCTGGCAAGGGCACACGAAGAAGCAGACATCAGGCTCAACATGCTGAATGTGGATTTGCTAAAATGAATTAAGTGTTTATTGCCCAAAAAGCAAACACTCTTCTAGGTCAGTTTTATTGTATTTGCCTTTGTGTGTGTGTGGATCTAGAAAAAGGAATGAGGCAGAGATAATTTTTTATCATCCAACTCTATAATTACAGGCTTAGTTTGAACAAAAGCTACTATATTAATGGCAGAAGTTGCAGCACTGGTTTTAAAATGCTCTTAAGAAAATTCATTATTTCACGGATACTGAGTAGAATGCCCAGACTCCACGCAGGCTGAATCTCATAGCTGTACCCAGACCGTCTTGTGTGTTAGCCGTCAGTGAGATCAGCGGTCTACCTCTACGTCAAGATGCTGAATACAGCAGTTTACTGAGTGGACGTCTGACATAACTCATCGTTACTATTGATCAGTTTATCTTCAAATAACTTTAACAGATACTGAGGGTTACTTACTGTTTAAATGTGAAATGATTCCTGCTTGATAGAAATCCATTTCCTTTATTAATACCGCAAGGAAATTCCAATTCATACCTTGACAGAAAGCTCAGAAGAAGGTAAAAGATAAGAGTGCAGTGGAACATACAGAGCAGAATCGCGTTTCTACAGTTTCGTAAACGTAGCTTCTTCACCAGCACGCACGTTATCCTGGCCATCGAGCCTCAAAATTCACCAAAAAAATATGCAAGTAAACAGAAGGTGATCATTTTAAAATGCACCTTTTGCTGACAGTCTCCTGGTATTGCATATTTGTAGGGCCAACTTTGAGGCAAATTTTAGACAGCTTTGGGATTTAAGCTCGCTTTCTGTCCACCTGTCCCCAGCGTGCTCTTGCGGTGACCACCAGCAGGTCCAGACAAGCCCACAGAACCATCAGAGACCTGGAACAAAGCCGCTGGCCTTCTCCGTCTTCCAAATTTCCTTGCTACCTCCAAGTAGCATTGAGATGAATAATAACAGAAAAGACTAAAATAAATCAATAAAATTAGGAAATTGCATTTCCAAAATACTCTTCAGAAGTAAACTAATTAACCATCTGCTATCCCCGCGTGGCTGTGGACCTCAGATCCACAAGGGGCCAGGGGCACAGGCAGGGACCATGCTGGGACGGTCCCTTCACTCCCTCGTCCCTCTGGTCCGGTGCTCTCTCTCCTTGCCGGAGTGATCCAGTGGACTTGAAATGGGTTTTGGAACAGTTGGCCTCTTAAAAATTGTGGTTTTGGGAAGAAATTCTTCCGTAGCTCTTTGGAGGGAGGAAGCGCTCATTGCTGGAGATGGGCAGCCATCCTCTAGCTCGTTTTGTGCCACATTGGCCTCTTACAACTGTGACGCGTGCAGCAGGTGGCGGCAGGCTGCCGGCTGGCTGTTTCGGCGCCCCCCTCGGAGAGCAGCACTCACGGTTTCCTTCTTGTCCCCTCAGTACCGAGCCACCGCCCTGCCAGCGTTTAAGTACTACGTGACCTGCGCGTGTCTCATTTTCTTCTGCATCTTCATTGTGCAGATCCTAGTATTACCGAAGTAAGTACCTACGGTTCCCAGTGGGACGTGCCCCATGCATCGCGCTGCGGGAGCCCAGATATACTGAAGGGTGGGAGAGAATGCAGATTAACAAACAGAAGGGTCAGATCACAGGGGAGGGCCAGTTCACTTTGTATCTGTGAAGTTAAGTGGCTCCCGCGTTCATGCTTGGTTACAATAATATTGCATTCTCAATGTGGATGTATTGATTCACCTTATAGAGATTTTTAAAAAATAAATTTAGGGGCACCTGGGTGGCTCAGTGGGTTAAAGCCTCTGCCTTCGGCTCGGGTCATGATCTCAGGGTCCTGGGATCGAGCCCCACATCGGGCTCTCTGCTCGGCAGGGAGCCTGCTTCCCTTCCTCTCACTCTGCCTGCCTCTCTGCCTACTTGTGATCTCTGTCTGTCAAATAAATAAATAAATAATCTTTAAAAAAGAAAAAATGTTATCTTCTTACTTGATTTTTGTATTACTCTGGTGCCCAGTAGAAGAAATGCAGCTTAAAAGCTACCCAAAAAGAGCAAAATCTCTGGACTTCTTTTTTCCTAATAAGCAGGTAATGTTATTGTGTATTGAAAAGACAAAACCTTCATTAGTTGTGTTTTTTTTTTAAGAATTTATTTATTTATTTGACAGAGAGAGACAGCACAAGCACAAGCAGGGGAATGGCAGGTAGAGGGAGAAGCAGTCTTCCCGCTGAGCTGGGAGCCCCACATGGGGCTCACACCCAGGACCCTGGGATCATGACCCAAGTTGAAGGCAGTTGTTTAACCTATTGAGCCACCCAGGTGACCCCCTTCATTAGTTTCGGATGTAGTGTTCCACGGTTCCTTCTGTGTATAACAGCCAGCGCTCACTGCAAAACGTGCCCTGCTTAATACCTGTTACCGGGCTAACCCATTGTCCTACATCACAAACTAATGAAGTACTATGTAGTCACTAACATAACATAATAAAATAAAATTTAGGAAAAGAAAGGACAAAACCTGCTCTGGGTTTTCCATACGCAGCCATCCCTCTGACTCCAACTTCTCCCTGAGAAGTGGCGCACACCTGCCACCTTTCTGGCTAGAAGCGGTCACTGCACAGCTCACCCGGATCCAGAAGGGGGACGCTTAGTGTGCACACTTGCACACTTTGGGGTGGACTCCTCCTGCCATCTCTGGGTGAAAATCCAGTCACTCTGGGTTTGCTAGCTTGCCTTTCTCTCGTACCTTCTTCAGGAACGCCATCGAAGTCAACCGACTTTGCTTAAAGTAATGGCTTCTTTCTCATTCTGTAGTCTAAGAGAAAAGAAGAAAACGAAACTTTTGTCTTTTTTCTGTAATTGGGGATGTAGAAAGAAACTCGCAAGACAAATCTTCTTTGCGTTTATCAACGCTCTGTAAAGGCCAAAGCAGCCATTTTCAAGCTAGCAGGATCCGGCTGTGTGTTCGCATTTAACTTCAGCAGCACCTGGCCACAGCTGGAATTGCCGAGGCTGGGCTGCATTTTGTCTCATGCAGATACTGAGCCAACTAGAGAGAAAGGGTCTGCCTTTCCCCTCCACGCTCCGAAGGACGTTCTTCTGAGCGAGAAGCAGCACAAAGGCATTTGTAGAAGTCACACGTCGCGGTATAACTCACCCATGTTCACTCCCAAGCTCTCTGTCCCCTTTTAGAGGAGGTTCCCAGTGAACTTCCTCTTCCCCCTGGTAAATTTGCACTGAAACACCTGGGCCAGAGGAGTTCTCCTTCTAGACTTACAAAATCGTCAATGGAATTTCTCCATAGCAAAGTATCTGTTTTACACCCCGAGGAAAGGTAACGGATTAGACGCCTTCAGAGTTCCAGGCCTGTGCCCCTTGGTAGAAGAGATGAGCAGCTGAACCCTACACAAAGCTTACCGAGGGAGAGCCGGAGGCCGCTAGAGAAGTCTCATGAGGGAATCGATTCCCAAGGGAAGTGCGCCCTTATCATTACTCTCCGGTGATAAATTCACTGATTTTTCTGCATCTTCCTATTGAATGAACATCTTCATGTTTCCCACATCATAATTAAGACTGGGATTATCACCCATTAGAAGGAACTGGAAGAGAGGAAAGACTAGGATTTTCTTTCTCAAACCATCCATTTTATTACTAAGCAAAATAATTCCTTTTTATGCTACGTATTTTATTTATTTTAATTCGCGTATAATCGCTACACCGTGTTCTGTCAGTTTCAGGTGTGCGTCATACTGATTCGGCCGTTCTGCACGTCACTCAGGGCTCATGACCATAAGTGAGCTCTCAGTCCCGTTATCTCGTTCCCCATCCATCCGCCTGCATCCCCTTGGCAACCACCATTCTCTGTTTGAAGAGCCTGGTTTCTTGTTTGTCTCCTTTTTCTTTCTTTGTCTTGTTTCTTAAATTCTACGTAGGAGTAAAGTCATATGCCATTTGTTTTTCTCTGAGTTTTTTAAATTAGCTCCTAGGTCCATCCATGTCGTCACAAATGACAAGATTTCGTTGATTTTTTATGGCTGAGTAATACTCCATTGTTACGTATACCTTATCCAGTCATTTACTGTAGACATTTGGGCCACTTCCGTATCTTGGCTTTTGTAACAATGCTATAGTAAACATGCAGTGTGTATTTCCTTTCAAATTGGTGTTTTTGTTTTGTTTTCCTTTCTTTTCAACCTTCATGCACTCTTGGTGGGACTACAATATGTTGCCGCCACTGTGGAAAACAGTAGGGAGGTTCCTTAAGAAATTAAAAATAGAATTACCATAGGATCCAATAATTGCACTACTAGGACGTTTTCAAAGGTGATGCTAAAGAAGCCAAAAATTTCCAGGGACCAAGACAAATAATTCATGGGATCACACTCTTCAGAAAACATCGAGGAGATATCTCTGTCTTTTCTTTTCTTTTTTTTAAGATTTTATTTATTTCTATGACACAGATCACAAATAGGCAGAGAGAGGAGGAAGTAGGCTCTCTGCTGAGCAGAGCCTGATGTGGGGCTCGATCCCAGGACCCTGAGATCATGACCTGAGCCGAAGGCAGAGGCTTTAACCCATGAGTCACCCAGGCACCCCTGTCTTTTATTTCATCTCTCTTTTGTGTGTTGTACCTTGAAGACGACTCATCCAAGCTCCTTCTCTCAGGCATCGTCACCAATTCCTAGTATGTTTCTCTTGAGCAACAAGTTGATTTTGAGCATCAGCGTAGTGAAACCTGTGCTGGTTGCTTTCCCTCTTTGTGCCGGCTTTGGCAGAGATCAGAATAGGTCTGCGGACACTTCTGAAGGAAAGAGTTGAGACCAGAACCTCCTATGCCTGCTTCCTATTACGTCGACCTTGTATTATGTCATATTATAATGTCCTCTTCGTTCCTCCTTTCCATGCTAATGTCCTCATCTTTCTTTTCCTTTGTAAACAATTCTTCTTGCAAAGTATTCCAGAGATACTGCAACATACAGAGCATGAGATGATAAACGTGTGTGTGCGCAATCCAGATGGTACAAATTTAATCTGGTGCTACCTTCCTATAGATCTGTTCCTGGGTTCTGAAGCCATTATTGTTTGGGCATACCTCCTCTAAACATCATCTATGCTTATTTTTTAATTCAATCTGATGTGTTTTCTGATAGATTAATTTGATAGATTAATGTGTTTGATTTTGTTTCTGATGTAGAGACTCACTTTTCCCTCTTTTCAATTACTTGGCTTTTCCTGGCACACCTTCCACTTTCTAACTTCAGAAGGATTGATCCAGTATTCTGTATTCTTTTCTTTTCCTTTGCTAGTTGGGATTGCTCTTTCTCTCTCCTCCTCGTGTGCATGCATGCATGCTCTCTCTCTCTCTCTCTCTCTTTATAGACACACTTACAGTCCTGTATATAGCACACATATATAAAGTGTATGTGCTCATATAACGATGTATGTAATAACTCAATATATATACTATTAAGATATTCTGAAGTTGATCATGATATCTTCTATGTAATTTTTCTTAGAACTTCTGTTGCAGATGGTAATCATAGTATTTATTAGATTTACTCTTGTTCTTTACCAATTTGTTTATTAGTGCCTTTTTTATTGAAGCATAATTAATACAGTGTCATGTGAGTTTCAGGTGTTCAGCAGTTCTAGGCATTTCTCGGTGCTCTTCCAGAATACTCTTAACCCCCTTACTTATTTCACCATCTCTTATTTCAGTTTCTCAGTGTTCCACGATTCATTGTTTATGCACCACACCCAGCGCTCCGTGCAATCCCTGCCCTCCTGAATACCCACCACCAGGCTCACCCATCCCCTAGCCCCTCCCCTCCAAAACCCCCCCCCTCTTTAAAAAAAAAAAAAAAACTATTCATTCAAGTTTATTTCCCTTCTTTCTGATATCTGTCATTTATTAGTTCCTTCACTGAGGGTCTATGAGTAGCAGGAGCTCCTGTTTTTTCATTTATGTTGAAATATTTTTATCTGCCTTATTTCACATTGGCTCTTGAATAGTAGTTTAACTGAATATAAAACCCTAGGTTACTACTGTTTTTCCTTCGTATTATGATGATGATATCCTGCCCCTGTCATCATCTGTTGCTGCTGGTGAAAGGTCTTCTATCAACGCCATCGTGTCCACACCTTTCACCCAGCCAGTGTCTCCGGCGCCCCCGGGTCTCAGGCCGTCCCTCTGCGCACGCGCATTTGTTCTTCTTCGCCTAATAGCCGGGGTGTGATTTTCCATCTGAAAATTCACATTTTGGCAGTTTTCTGGCATTACCACCTTATATATTCCTTCTATCTTTACTTTTTCCTCCTTGAAATCTTACCAGTTGAATATTGTGCTGTTCATTCTGGGTTCCAAGTCTTATACTATTTCCTCAGAGTTTACATGTCTTTATTTCCCTGCACTGCATTCATTCTGGTGAATCCCTCATGCACACTGAGTGTATAATTTCAGTGATTATTTATATCTAAGATGGCTGTTAGGGTCTCTTGAAAATATGAATTTTTTATAATTCCATATTTTACCTAAGGATTCCATTTTTAATTTTCCTTTATTAGCATAATAAACACATCGTATGAAATTGAATAAGTATATTATATGAATACAGCACTCGTTTCATTCTGTTATGATGGTGTATAAATGAATGAATTCTGCTGTGCGGTCTCTGTGCTGACTCATGGTGGCACGTCTCTTTGGGTCATTTAACTGTGAGCTCACTGGCATCAAAGGCTTGGGTCCATGGAAATTCCACATACTCTGAGTTATGAAGGCGTTACTGTGATATGTTTTTCAGTGTCTCTCTGTCTCTGGGGTTCATCAGTTCAAGTCAAAGTATTTTATTAAATTCGGATCAAGGTCAAGGTCCCTTCACTAAACAGGTCTTGTGAATTTGACTAACATCTTAACACAGAGCAAGATTGGGGATATCATTTCAGGATGACTCTGCTTCCACTCATCACTCTAGTTAGTCGACGTCCCTGAAAATTATCAGACTGCTAGACAGAGTTTTTATGTTTCCTGTTTCCTGGTAGGACAGTGGTTTATGGCTCCTGACTTTATTCGAGAGTTCAGTTCCAATTTCCCATTAAGGAAATGCCTGACAGCACCCCCGCCTTGAGTGGACATTAAATCTCACACTCCAAGGCCTGTGTCAGCCCCTGCTTCCTCCCGGGCTGTTTTGCATCAATACCCCTCACATTCTGCTTGTGAGTACCCTCGGTATACAGAGTATTTTCTCTTCTCTTGAGCTCGGCTATCTAAAAATAATAATTTTGTTATACTTTGTGAAACCTTTTTGTCGGGATAATGTTTCTCACTTCCTCACTTCTGTTTAATGTGCTGAACTCGTTTGTTTTCTTTTTTTTTTTTAACTATTTGTTTATTTGAGAGAGAGACAGACAGAGGGAGAGAGCATATTAGGGGAGGTCTGGGGGGAAGCAGACTCCCCATTGAGCAGGCAGCCTGATGTGGAACTTGATCCCAGGACTCCAGGATCATGACCTGAGCTGCACGCAGTCGCTTAACCAACTGAGCCACCCAGGCACCCTGTTTGTATTCTTTTGGAGAAACTGCCTCATGTTCTTAGGAAAAAGGAGAAAAATGACTAATAAGTGAATGAATGAGTGCATGAATAACTAATAATAGAAGAATGCATGACCTCGAAATGATAATCAAGGGGAAGGTTTTGCCTAAAAGAGGGCCAAGTATCATCCCTGTTTGACACAGAATCATAAATCTGGCTCTAATCTCAGAATTTGAATAGTTGTAATTAAATTATTGGTTGACTCCTCTTTTTAGGCTTGTTCTCTTGCTTCTGTCTGCCTTGTACTATATAACTTTATCAGAAATGTGAGCCACCTTCAAAGATCAAAAATGATCAAACCTGAATTGTTTATTTTTAAAGATTTTATTTATCTTTTTGACAGAGA
Source organism: Mustela nigripes (assembly GCF_022355385.1). Classification (NCBI taxonomy): domain Eukaryota; kingdom Metazoa; phylum Chordata; class Mammalia; order Carnivora; family Mustelidae; genus Mustela; species Mustela nigripes. The sequence goes on from NC_081568.1 coordinate 5,645,312, forward strand.
TCACAAGTAGGCAGAGAGGCAGGCAGAGGGGGGGGGGCGGGTAGCAGGCTCCCTGCTGAGCAGAGAGCCCGATGCAAGGCTTAACCCAGGACCCCGAGATCATGACCCGAGCTGAAGGCAGAGGCTTTAACCCACTGAGCCGCCCAGGCGCCCCGAGCCCAAATTGTTTTTGCAGTTCTTAGTACCTTTATTCATATTGTCTGCCAAGCTAAGTAGATTAAACCAGGCATGGGCAATTGTTACAATAAGAATGATTTTTTTTCTAATAAAATTTAGTTAAATATCATGTGTTTTATTAACCCAAGTTAAATTAAGATAATGATATTTTACTTAAGCAGAATTAATAATTATAATCTTAAATATGTGAGATCTATTATTTCTGCTGAAATTCTTTGATACTTATTCCATTGTTTATTTTAATAATCAATGCCCATTAATTCTTTAATAGTCATTTCAAAAGAGTCACTTTCATTTTGGTTTTTATCTCCGAAAAGGAGAAAAAAGTAGAAGAAAGTTTAATGGGAGAATCATTCATGTCCATTGAAAGTGGACTTGATTTTCTGAACAGAAATGATGGAAAAAATAACAGTTATGGAGGCAGTTCTCTTTGGTGGGCAACGAAGCTGGTAGATCCAAATATTGGATACTGAGAAAGTAAGTTACTCCCGGCGAATGGGTATGAAATTTAGGGGAAATAAAAAAAGGAGGCAGGAAGGAAAGAAAGAAAGAGAGAGAAGGACGGAGCGTGGGAAAGGAAAGGGAGGCGGAGGGAGGAGATCAGTCTCCCGGTCCAAGATGAAATGAACCGTACAGTTTTGCTGAGATCAGCAGAACCCTGCTGTGGATTCAGGTCATCAGAAAGTAAGGAAATGCCTCACAAATAGTAGTTTGAATGTAAGATGGCAGTTTAGTTTTTCCCCATTAATCAAAGGCCAAAGGTTACAGTCTGGCACTCCGATCCTTTGGATTCTCGGGGGCACCTGGGTCCCGCCAGCACTCACCCCTGCTTCCAAGAGACTTCGCTCCTCATCCTTCTTCCCTACAACGGCAGCATCCACGTTCCGAGCAACACGAGGGAGGAACAGACCCAGAAGCAGAGGGCAGAAAGCATTCATAACAGCTATCTCTTGGGGAAACTTAGAAGCTACCGCGTGACACTTGGGTTTACAACCCAAGACAGATGGTAGTCACATGTGTGAACCTGGCTCCACGGGAGGCTGGAAGGAGTAGTCTTTGCTCTGTAGGACAGGGTGCCCATCTGAAAATGCTGTCGTCATGAAAAATGGAATTCATGAAAACCAGTATTCTCTCCAGGAATGAAAGCGGATTTGTGTTGCATTTAGCTGTGTTTCAGTGGTCTAGTAAGATATGAGGAACCCTAACAAGAAAAATGGTGCTGAGCATGTTTTCACTCATTGAAACAGGTCACAGATCTTCACTTTTATACCTGGGGATATATCTGAGCATTTGTTATAGAAATCAAAATTCGTAATAGAAGCACATACATGTACCCGGTCACAAGGGGAATCATTCCACAATATTTACTGAGCTGCCGGATCCTAAGCATCGCTAGAGATGCAGGGGAAGCACCGGCATCCCCCTAAATGCCCTTTCTCTCACATAACTACATTCTAGTAGGCGGCGCAACAATGATGCGGTAAACAAATACACATATGATAGTTTAGCGGTGATGATCTTTAAGAAAAAATGAGACAGAATGGAACACTCTGGAGCTGTGGAGGGTGGCACTTCAGATGAGAGCGACCAGGGAAAGCATCACGAATCACATGACATTGAAGCAGAGGCCCAAACGACTTGAGATGGGAACTGTGTGGCTCCCTGGCAGAAGAACATTCCAGATGATGGGACCCACGGTATGTTCAAAGAGCCAGGGTGGTGGGAGCAGAGTGAGCCAGGTGAGAGCTGTGGAGGATGGGGTCTGAGGCGCAGCGTGACAGCAGGTGGTGTTGACCCTCCCAGGCGATTGGGAGAACTTGGGGTCCGATGCTAAGTGTGACAGGAAGCTCCAGAAGGTTCTCAGCTGAGGATGTGATCTGGGTATGTTTGGAAGCATTGTTCTTGCTGCTCTGCAGGGGGAAGGGGTTTAGAAATAGGAAGACCAGGTAAGGTGGTGGCTGGCGCTGGCACCAGAGTAGCAGAGCAGGTGGGAACTGCGGGGGTAGCTCATGAAGAATGATGGAGACAGTCTTGCTACTGGACGGGATGTGAGCAATAAGAGAAAGCTGAGTTCTGTGGGGTTTTTAATGTTGGTGTTGGGTTTGGTGTTCGGCTGAGCAGCTGGGAAAATGGTGTTGCCATTTAACAGGAAGGGAGACTCTTAGGGGGAGAGCAGGAGGGGCGGGCCGTGAATCAAGGACTCAGTTCTGGACCAAAGACATGTGTGTGCATCCCAGACAGCCAAGTGCTAGACCTTCACAGAGGGAGGGAGTGCGTGAGTCCCAGGTTAATGGAGGAGCCACAGTTTGGGAAACGCAGCATGCGGGTAATATTTCAATCCATCAGATGGGATGGGCTCACCTAAGAAATGAGTATAGGAAGTGGAGACTGTGGGTCTTCTGGGGGAATAATGCGTCTGAAACTTCAAATCTTCAGCCCTCATGGTTGCTGTGGAGTGGAGGCTTTTTGCTCTGCCTAATACAGTTCCTTCTCCCTTTCACTACCTCACAGGACCTTCAAGTGGCCAGAACGTCCCAAAGTTCCTAAGTCCCGTTATTAGAGAAAGGCTGCTGTGGTCTGTAATGATGATGAATATTTAAATGCCTCTTCTCCTTCTCAGCTTCTGACTTTTTTTGTTTTAATCAAATTCCCTTTCATTTCAAAGTTCTATCACCTGTCACTTAAAACAAGGGAGATAAAGGGGGTTTCATGGCTGCGTGGTAACTTACAGTTAAGAGAAAAGCCTTCCCTGAGTTCGTATCATCCTCGCGGAACACCACGTAACAGCTGTGAACAGAGTGTTGATGGGAGAATCTGCATCGTCCTTGGGGGAAGGAGGTGAGGGCAAGGAGGGAGGCGGGCCATGGAAGTCATCACATTGACAGAATTCCAGGTAAAGACGCCATTATTCACTCACAGAACCAGTTTATAGTTAATACAGCTTTCAGATATTTGCAAGATAGTGCAGGTGTGTTTCTGCTGGATTTTTCCCGCCTGCAAATGTGCTTTCTCACCCACATCTGACCACCTGTAAGCAATAAATTGACTGCAGAAAAAAAAAAAAAAAACTGAAAGGAGAAAGGACCTTGTCTCAAATCAGCCTTTTCCATATACTGTAACAATATACTTGATTTAAGTGCCAAAGTCAAAAACTATCACTATAAAGTTTAATTGTTCTCACCTCATGACAGGGAAGAGTCAAGTTTGCTTTTCAGGGAGTATATAAATCAATTATGCTTGTGTGTTAAGAAGAAACAGCTTTGCAGCTAGAATGTTAATTAAAATTTACTCTTCTACACAAACATCTGGGTATGCTTAATGAGCCTGAACATGGTTTTGTTAGAGCAGTCAGGATAAATGGTTATAATTAAGAGCTTTTGGCCAGCCATTACTTTACCTCATGGTGTTTCTTGTTCCCTGGGATGAGTGGTCCATCTGAACAAGAATGCCAGTGAACTATGAACATGAGAACTGGACAGCCATAGGTTTGAGGTGCTCTGGGTCTAAATCTCAGGCTGTGACATAATGTTCTCGATACCAACTCATATCATCTGCAAATACAGATAAGTTTACTTCCTCCTTTCCAATGTGATGTCTTTTATTACAATTTCTTGCCTAATTTCCCTGACTAGAAACTGCAGTGTGATATCAACAGGAGTCACAGCACACATACATTCTTGTTCATGATTTTAGGAGGACAGAGTTCAGTATTTCATCATCAAACGTAATGTGACCTGTAGGTTTTTCAGGTATGCCTTTATTAGGATAAAGGAAATCCCCCCTTTTAATCTAGTTTCTTAAGTGTTTTTATAATAAAAGGATGTCAGATTTTATCTAATGCTTCTTCAACAGCTATTGAGATGATTGTATGGGTTTCTTTTCCTTTATTAGTATAGTGTATTATACATTAGTTGGTTTTCAGATATTAAACCAACCTTGCATTTCTCAGATAAATCCCACTTTGTCATATTATATAATCCTTTTTGTATGTGACTAGATTTGGTTTCCTAATAGTTTGTCAGGGTCCTTGTGTCTATATTTATAAGACACATTGGTCTCAGTTTTGTTTTCTTAGGAAATCTTTGATGTTGATATGAGGGTGATGCTGGCCTTATAGAATCAGTTAGAAGCTGGTCCATCTTTTTTATTTTCTGGAAGATGTTAAAAAGTAGTAAAAATTCTTCTTTGCATGTTTTGTAGAATTCACCAGTAAAGTCATTTGGGTGTGAGCTTTTCGTTGCAAGTAATTTTTGGTTTGGGTTTTGTTTTAAATACTGATTTAATCTCTTTTATAGGTCTATTCAGAGATTCTATTTCTTCCTGAGCCATGTCTGATAGTCATAACTTACTTTATTTAGCATTTAAATTCAATTTAGTTAACTACAGTGTATTATTAATTTCAGGGGTACAATTTAGTGATTCATCAGTTGCATAGAACACCCCATGCTCATTCCATCCAGTGAGCTCCTTAATGTTCATCACCCAGGTACCCCTTCCTCCACCCACTTCCCCTCCAGCAATACTATTTGTTTCTTATAGTTAAGAATTTCTTATAGTTCGCCTCCCTCTCCATTTTTTTTAATAATTTTTTTATTCTTTCTTCCTATGTTCATCTGTTTTGTTTTTTAAATTCCACATATGAGTGAAATCATATGGTATTTGTCTTTCTCTGACTTATTTCACTTAGCATAATATACTCTAGTTCATCCATGTCATTGAAAATGGCAAGATTTCATTCTTTTGACAGCAGAGTAATATTCCAATACACACACACACACACACATACATACACACACACACACATACACACACACATACACACACATACACACACACACATACACACACACACATACACATACACACACATACACACACATACACACACACACATACACACACACACACATACACACATACACATACACACACATACACACACACATACACACACACACACATACACACACATATGGTATTTGTCTTTCTCTGACTTATTTCACTTAGCATAATATACTCTAGTTCATCCATGTCATTGAAAATGGCAAGATTTCATTCTTTTGACAGCAGAGTAATATTCCAATACACACACACACACACACACACATACACACACACATACACACACACACATATGGTATTTGTCTTTCTCTGACTTATTTCACTTAGCATAATATACTCTAGTTCATCCATGTCATTGAAAATGGCAAGATTTCATTCTTTTGACAGCAGAGTAATATTTCAATACACACACACACATACATACACACACACACATACACACACACATACACACACATACACATACACACACATACACACACATACACACACACACATACACACATACACACACACATACACACACATACACACACACACATACACACACACACATACACACACACACACCATATCTTCCTTATTCATCCATCAGTCCATGCACACTTGGGCTCTTTCCATGACTCTTTCACTGTTGGTGAAAATGCAAATGGTGCAGCCATTCTGGAACACGATATGAAGGTTCGTCAAAAAGCTAAATGCAAAATGACCCTATGACCGAGCAATCGAACTACTAGGTATTTACCCAAAGGGCACAAAAATACTTATTCAAAGGGACACATGCACCCCAATGTTTATAAACGCATTATCAGTAGCACAAAGGATGCATTTTAATTTTTTTAAGTTTTTATGTATTTATGTGAGAGAGAAAACACAAGGAGGGGCAAGGGGCAGAGGAGAGGAGAGAAGAAGACTCCCACTGAGCAGAGAGCCCGATGCAGGGCTCAGTCTTAGGACCCTGAGTTCATGAGCTGAGCCAAAGGCAGGCACTTAACCAACTGAGCCACCCAGACACCCCCAAGGGATGCATTTTAAGTACAAAAACAAGTTGGGATAGAATTAAAAGGATAGAAGACATGTACCATCTAAACAATGTGAGAAGGTTACTGTACATAGAGTAATAACAAAGTAGACATAAGGGAAACAAGTATCAACAAAGACATTAAATAATAATGAAAAAGGCAAATCATCAGGAATGAAATGTGCATAATGCCTAAAACAGAGCTATGAAATAGATAGAAGGAAAAAATGTTAAAAATCAAAGTGTTTAATAAATCTACAATAACAACTAGATTTTTAGTATCGCTTTTGCTTGCTTATTGTATAAATAAAGGTATAGAAAACATAAACAAGATTATGTACTCCTTGAACCTGGTATTTCTAGAACACTAACCCAGCTGTAAAATACATGTAGTTTTAACTACACATGGAACACAGCCAAAATATATACTAGGCCATAAAAGCATCTTGACATATTTATAAAGATTGCAGTAAATTTGAGAAGATAAAAAAAAATCTTACAGTGTGATGTCTAACCACACCAAAATCAAAATAGAAATGAAGAACAGAATATCTAAAGTATCCCCAAATATTTCAGCATTAATCTATATGCTTTTGAATAACCTATGAGTCAAATTTAAAAATCAGAAGAAAAATTAGAAAATATTTTTAATATCGAAATATAACCTACCCAAAAACGTGGGGTATAGCTTGAAACAGTAGTTTAGAGAGAAGTCTGTAGCTTTAAAATGCTTATATTAAGAAAAAAGAAAGGGTTAAAATTTGCTGTTGAACTTTTGATTTAGGAAACCAGAAAAAGATGAGCAAATCAAATAGAAGGGAATGAATACTAAAGAAAGAAGAAATCCATAAAATAGAAAATAACCAATACAGAAAATAAATAAAGCAAAAGTTGGTTCTTTGAAAAAGTTTAAAAATTCCTAAACAACTAGCAAGACTGATCAAGAAAGAGAGATAATCAAAGAATCACAGAGCACCCAAACTAATGACAGAAGGAATAAAAAGGGATTCACTACAGAGCCTATAGACATTAATGGAATAAATAAGGAATATTAAAAATTACTCAAGACCAAAAAGATCTATAATTTGCCTAAAATGGGAAAATTCTTAACTCTACCAAAATTGACACATAATGGGATAGAAAATTTTAATGGGTATATATCCATTAAATTTACTAAATTTTGTCTTTGAAACCTTCTTTCAAAGAAAACTTCCCACCATGGTGATTTATTTGTGAATTCCACTGAACACTTTAAGAAAATATTGCCAAATTTCATAATTGTGAGTGGATTAAAATGTCCTATCATGGAAAGAGACTCAAGGATTGAGGCTAAAACCTAAGGCCAACTCTGTACTAGTACAGGAGATCTTGCTAAAATTAAAATACAAGAAAGGTAAAAAATAAGGATGGAAAACAGCTATTCTGGGAAACAACTTACAGGAAAAGGAAATCTGCAGGAATAAAAATTTCTGATGACATGGAATCAAGTGGAAGGCATTCAGCACAAGAAAAAGAAAGACTTGTACAATGGTAGAGTCACCAAGAGGACTTAACAATCATAAACCTTCACACACTCCAGCATCTCTTTGAAATAAAGAGAAGCCATTAGAATGTTCAGATATATTGACAATCCCACAATCCTAGCCCGAAATATTAATACATTCTAAAATTGACAGACCAAATTGAACCATTAAGTCAGCCCACTGGGAATCTGACTAACTCATCCGGCTCTGACAACAGACATATTTAGAGAACATGCTTTGTTTCCAGCAAAAAGAAACACCTAATATTTTTAGAAATCTGTAAGATACAATAGAAGTAAATCATGTTCATCACACCCTAGGAGAAAAAATAAATTGTTAAAGTATAAATAATAGAGACCACAATCTCTGGTCAAATCTAATAAAATTAGAAGTAACAGGAACAGATCAAAAATAATCTCCTTGTGGAATCTATAAATTAGACTTCTGAATAACTCTTGCATTAAAAGGAAATGGAAGTTGAAATTATAGGCTTTTTAGAGAAGAACAACAATGAGTAACTACAAATCAAAAGCTGTAGGATTTGGCTAAAGCAGTAGTTATAGAAATATTTATTTCCTTAAGTGCATTTATTAGAAAATACAAAAGATTGGCAATAAATAACAATCAAGAAAAAACTTCAAAAAGTATGATCTAGAGAGAAAAAGAAAAAAGACATTAAGGTCAAGAAAACAATGCTTCAAAAATGGAGACTTTTAAAATTAAAAGAATATTATGTAGAATATTTTACATTTGAAAATCTAAATCTAAATTTTCCAGGAAAATTATCAAAATTGACTTAAGAAATAGAGCCAATAATCAAGACAGAAATGTGACACGTCTGCTCCTAAAAAACAAATCTGGGTCAAAAATACAACCAAATGGGCATAAATCCTGACCACACCACTTAATAGAGTTATGACTTCAGGCAAGTTTTCAACTTCTCTGGTCCTCAGTTTCTCCTTGGTAAAATGAGGTAATGATAGTAAATGTTATCCATGATTATTGTGAGTATTAAGTGAATTCTACATATAAAGCCTTTAGAATAGTACTTGGCACAGAGTAATCTATCTTCATATCACCCATCTCTACCACCATCACCATCATAACCATCATGGTCATTATCACCATCACCATCATCATCATCATCACCACCAGCATCATCATCAAGATCACCACCATCACCATCACACCATCAGTGTCATCACCATCACCACCACCATTGTCACTATCACCATCATTGCTGCCATCACCACCACCACCCTCAACATTATCATCAAGATCATCACCATCACCATGACCACCATCACTCTCATCAGATGGTTTTACAGTTCTTATTTACCAAACCTTCTAGAAGAGACCACTTATGTGTTATTTAAACAGTTTTGGACCTAAGGAAAAAAAAATATAAGGTTTCTAAACTCAACCTGATGAAGCCGATATTACCTCGATACCAGAAAGGACCAGGCAGCACAGAATCAGAGAAAGCCCATCAGAGCTGTCCTGTAAATTGAAAGCACTGGAATTCACTATAGCAGATAACTCAGTGTCCAGTGCACCACTGAGTCAGGCTCAGTTTTGGGTTTGAAGCCAAGCTTTTGTTGACCTTGAGTGATGCGTAAATCATTGCATAATAGAGGAGGTATTTGAGGGTGTGAGCACAGTGGAACCTTCCCATCATGATGGCCACAGGCACTGGTATCTGTTTGTTTCCCTTGCTGTGAACTCACAGCTGTGCATGCATGTTGCTGAGTTCCATCTGAACCGTCCATGCATCAATACTCAGTGTCGCTGCTTTGTTCTCTATGCCAATTCTTCTGTCTCCTCAGTATCTGTGACCAACCTCATGGATAGAAGGTTCTACTGCAGTCTGAGACACCACCTGACCTCTCCTTGAATGTCTCATTTGAATTTCATCTTTTTTTAAAATTCTTTTAACTTCAACACTCAGGATGGCAGCTTTTATTCCTTTTTAAAAATTTTTTTTTCAGTGTTCTAGAATCATTGTTTATGTACGGCACCCAGTGCTCCATGCAACACCTGCCCTTCATAATACCCACCACCAGCCTCACTCAGCCTCCCACCCCCTGTCCCTCCAAAACCCTCAGATTGCTTTTCAGAGTCCATAGTCTCTCATGGTTTGCCTCCCCCTCCAATTTCCCCCAACTCCCTTCTCCTCTCCATCTCCCCATGTCCTCCGTGTTATTCCTTATGCTCCACAAATAAACGAAATCATATGATAATTGATTCTCTCTGCCTGACTTATTTCACTCAGCATAATCTCTTCCAGTCCTGTTCATGTTGATTCAAAAGTTGGGTATTCTTCCTTTCTGATGGAGGCATAATACTCCATAGCATATATGGACCACATCTTCCTTATCCATTCGTCCGTTGAAGGGCATCTTGGTTCTTTCCACAGTTTGGTGACTGTGGCCATTGCTGCTGTGAACATTGGGGTAAAAATGGCCCTTCTTTTCACTACATCTGTATCTTTGGGGTAAATACCTGGTAGCGCAATTGCAGGGTCATAGGGTAGCTCTATTTTTAATTTCTTGAGGAATCTCCACACTGTTCTCCAAAGTGGCTGCACCAACTTGCCTTCCCACCAACAGTGTAAGAGGGTTCCCCTTTCCCCACATCCTCTCCAAAATATGTTATTTACTGTCTTGTTAATTTTGGCCATTCTAACTGGTGTAAGGTAGTATCTCAATGTGGTTTTGATTTGAATCTCCCTGATAGCTAGTGATGATGAACATTTTTTCATGTGTCTGTTAGCCATTTGTATGTCTTCATTGGAGAAGTATCTGTTCATGTCTTCTGCCCATTTTTTGACATGATTATCTGTTTTGTGTGTGTTGAGTTTGAGGCGTTTTTTTTTTGATCCTGGGTATCAGCCCTTTGTACTGTCATTTACGAATATCTTCTCCATTCTGTTGGTTGCCTCTTTGTTTTGTTGACTGTTTCCTTTGCTGTGCAAAAGCTTTTGATCTTGATGAAGTCCCAATAATTCATTTTTGCTTTTGTTTCCTTTGCCTTTGGAGACATATCTTGAAAGAAGTTGCCGATGTCGAAGAGGTTACTGCCTGTGTTCTCCTCTAGGATTCTGATGGATTCCTGTCTCATGTTGAGGTCTTTTATCCATTTGCGTTTATCTTTGTGTACGGTGTAAGAGAATCATTGAGTTTAATTCTTCTACAGATAGCTGTCCAATTTTCCCAGCACCATTTATTGAAGAGACTTTTTTCCACTGTATATTTTTTCCTGCTTTGTCGAAGATTATTTGACCATAGAGCTGGGCTCTATTTGATATTTGACCATATCTGGGCTCTCTACTCTGTTCCACTGGTCTATGTGACTGTTTTTATGCCAGTACCATGCTGTCTTGGTGATCACAGCTTTGTAGTAAAGCTTGAAATCAGGCAACATGATGCCGCCAGTTTTGTTTTTCTTTTTCAACATTTCCTTAGCAATTCGGGGTCTCTTCTGATTCCATGCAAATTTTAGGATTGTTTGCTTCAGCTCTTTGAAAAATGCCAGTGGAATTTTGATCAGAATGGTATTGAAAGTATAGATTGCTCTAGGCAGTGTAAACATTTTAACAATGTTTATTCTTCTGATCCATGAGCATGGAATGCTCTTCCATCTTTTTGTGTCTTTTTCAATCTCTTTCATGAGTGTTCTGTAGTTCCTCAAGTACAGATCCTTTACCTCTTTGGTTAGGTTTATTCCCAGGTATCTTATGGAGAATCAACAACAAATTAAGCCAACTCCACACACAAGGAGGGAAATAATCAAGATCAGAGCAGAGATCAATGAGATAGAAACTAGAGATACAGTAGAACGCATCAACGGAACTAGAAGCTGGTTTTTTGAAAGAATCAATAAGATTGATAAACCATTGGCCAAACTAATCTGAAGGAAAAGAGAGAAGACCCAAATTAATAAAATTATGAAGGAAAAGGGAGAGATCATGACTAACACCAAGGAAATAGAAACAATCATCAGAAATTATTATCAACAGTTATATGCCAATAAGTTAAACAACCTAGATGAAATTGATGCATTCCCGGAAAACTATAAACTTCCAAAACTGAATCAGGAAGAAATTGACAACCTGAATAGACCAATATCTAGTAACGAGATTGAAGCAGTGATCAAAAACCTCCCAAAAAACAAGAGCCCAGGACCTGACAGATTCCTTGGGAATTATACCAAACTTTCAAAGAAGAAATAATACCTGTTCTCCTGAAGCTGTTTCAAAAAATTGAAGCAGAAGGAAAACTTCAAGACTCTTTTTATGAAGCCAGCATTACTCTAATCCCCAAACCAGGCAAAGATCCCACCAAAAAGGAGAATTTCAGATCAATATCCCTGATGAATATGGATGCTAAGATTCTCAGCAAGATCCTAGCTAATAGGACCCAACAGTACATTAAAAAGATTATCCACCATGACCAGGTAGGATTTATCCCTGGGTTGCAAATGTGGTTCACCATTTGAAAATCAATCAGTGTGATAGAACAACTCAATAAGAGAAGAGAGAAGAACCACATGGTCCTCTCAGTTGATGCAGAAATCCAGCATCTGTTCCTGATTAAAACACTTCAAAGTATAGGGATAGAGGGAACATTCCTCAACTTCATATAATCTATGAAAAATGCACAGTGAATATCATCTTCAGTGGGGAAAAGCTGACAGCCTTCCCGTTGAGATCAGGAACACGACCAGGATGTCCACTCTTGCCACTGTTGTTTAGCATAGTACTAGAAGTCCTTGCAACAGCAATCAGAAACAAAGAGAAATAAAAGGTATTCAAATTGGCAATGAAGAAGTCAAATTCCCTCTTTGCAGGTGACATGATACTTTATATGGAAAACCCAAAAGACTTCATCCCTGAACTCATACAGCAATTCAGTAATGTGGTAGGATGAAAAATTAATGTACAGAAATCCGTTGTTTTCTTATACACTAACAATGAAAATACAGAAAGGGAAATTAGAGAATCGGTTCCATTCACTATAGCACCAAGAACCATAAGATGAATTTCATCTTTGATTATTCATTGTGGTCCAGCTCTTTTAATACCCCTGTATACTATCTTTGGAGTAAATGAGGATTTAAGAGGCTTTGAACTTTTTAATGATTTTAAAGGTGTTTCTTGGTGCCTTGGTGGCTCAGTCGGTTAGGCCTCTGGCTCTTGATTTTGGTTCAGGTTATGATCTCAGGGACATGAGACTGAGCCCTGCATTGGTCTCAGCGCTCAGTGGGGAGTCTGCCTGAGATTCTCTCTCTCACTCTGTCTCTCAGAAATGAATAAATAAATCTCTAAAAAACTAAAAATAAAAAATAAAGGATGTCTCAGAGAGGCATGCACTTCTTTTAATGCTTTTTATCTACCCACAACCTGTCGGTGGCAGAATTGTAACTCGGCATGTCACGTGCTCATAGGAAGAAGCTTGCATGTTCATCAGCTTGGGCGAGATTGTGAAGGCCGTGGTCGCTGAAGTCTGTGGGGAACCTCAGGAAACATTTAGCTGCGTGATTGCTTAAGGAGGTGGAATCTGCTGGGTTGTCTTGGGGAGGGTGAGGACTCAGTGTTTCTGAGTAAGCAGGGTAAGGATGGGCCAGGAGGCCCTTCGGGGCATCCGACAAGGCTGCTCCCCCAGGGAAGAGGCGGGGCCCAGGCATCAAAGCACCATTGCGGTGAGAGAGTCCAAAAAAGATGGTTTTTTGCTTTCACATGGATCTGGTGCTTCTAGGGCAATTTTGATGAATCAGCAAGGTGACAGACCCAGTTGCAACACACTTTTCTCTGGATGTGTTTTTGGTTTTAGCTCCAGTTTCATTTCTCAAAAGCTGAGCGGGGAATGAAGTCCTCATTACCCGAAGTCCTAATGAAGCCCAGGGTGTTCCTGGTGGCTTTCCAGAATAACCGAAACTACCCCCACACTAACCTGTTCCTTTTTGCTTCCCTGGTAGAACGTCCGTCCTGGGGATCTCCTTTGGAGCTGCATTTCTCGTGCTCGCCTTTACCCTCTTCATCTGCTTTGCTGGGCAGCTTTTGGTAGGTACTTCAAATACGGAACTTCTGAAAACTGTGCTCGTGGGATGAAAACTGACTTCTTGCTTGAAACAGGGGAGCTTGGTGATTTACCGTTTCAGGAGCTCACAGATCCCCGTAAATGGCCTGCATGCTTCACGTCAGCGGCCCAGAATGTCAACTCATGCAGCTTGGGCACCTCCAAGACACTAACTTGAGGATTATTTCAAGTGTTGGCTGTCACACTGTAAAACTATATTCATGTTTATTTTTTTCTGTCATCACTTTGTGTCCTCTCTGACTTTTCAGAGTTTTATAGCAGTAAGCGCTAGTATAATAGGAGGATTTTTCTGTATGGGGAATTAAAATTTAAACCAAATATGTGTTTTATATCCATTTTCAAGTTACAAAAATTTGGAACATATGAAAATGTAAATATAAAAATGTAAAAATAGGTTTGTTAGTGTTTTCATTTAAAGCCATCATTGCAAGCTGTTATGGTTCAAGTGCTAGTTCAGGATGTAAGAATCAAAAATCTAAGTATTCTGAGGCCAAAGCAAGTGGCTCCATGAGAACATCGTAAGAAAGCCAACAATGAGACAGAAGTCCAAAAAGACAGTGCTTTCTCTTGTGTAGAAACAAGAGAGACCACTCTGAGCGAGGTCCCAAGCATCAGATACATGCTAGTCTGATGTGTAGAAATCTTTTAGCCAAAATGTGTTAAGATTTCAGAATATGTCTCTGCCTCTCAACAATGGACACTGTATACGGTCTCTGCCTCGTACCTTTGCAAACCAATGGGGGGGTTGTTTGCTAGATTATAGTTTAGATGTTTCAAATCAGATTGGAAACTCCTCCCAAAGTGGCACCATGGTTTCCGATTTCCAGGAATGCACAGGTGGCATCTTAAGCTTCTTTAAATCCCTGAAAACTATAGATTGTAGATATTGCCCCATGGGAATCTTTGTCAAGTTTCTAAAATGCTTAACTACAAAGAAGTCTGGTTCTCCAGGTTCACATTTTCCTTACGTGGAAAAGCACATAGGCTTTTCTCAGAAGGTGAGTGAGGAACCAAGTCGTTACCTTAAGTCCTAATGAAGCCCATGGTGTTCCTGGGAATGGAATAATGGAAATTACCCCCACGCTAACCTGTTCCTTTTTGCTTTCCCCTGTCATTTGCTCCCCCCTCCGCTTCCTGGCCCCCAGAAGGCTTCTGCAGTCCATCTCTCAGGTTTCAGACAAGAACTAGCCTTCATGGTCCCACTGGAAATCCAAGCCTCATTCTGCTTACAGCAGCTTCTGTCATGGTGCCTAAATGGCCCCATTTCTCACTTGCTGTTCCAAGGAATCCAGTCTTCAGGGTCCGGGAACATAGTGTGTTTTTAAGGTTTCAAGCTGACTTTTTTCTTTCCACTCAGTTGCTATCAAAAAGAAACAGAGAAGTGGGGAGGAGGTGCAGGGCTGGGAAAAGGATCTCCAGGGCAACTTTGTTGCTT